>NW_027105402.1:154267-179282 GCF_000696795.3 Halyomorpha halys | reverse complement strand
ATAATAATGAGAATAAAACAAGATGATACAGAATATGACAAAAATAAGGATCCAATAATATCTATTATTAAGCACACTCATACATTGCTAATACAAATTGTAATATGATAAATAAACTATGTGGAGTTAAGAAAAAATACAGGCAGGTATGGTCATTTGGTGAATCAAAATCAATTATTGGGAATCATAGAAGTAAGGAAGTATTGAAATGTGACTGGTTATAACATATATACTTTTTCTAAAAACTATGCTTAGTGCCATTGCATACTCAATCTAAATAAAATGCGAATTAAATGTTTTTACTTAACTTTTTAATTAATTAGAGTAAACCAAAGTGCAGATTGTGCAAGTTACCGAAACGTCAGAACACCTTAAAAAATATACCATCACGAGTAAGATTTTAGCAAAAGACCAATCCTTACTTATTTTATGATTTAACAATTGTGCAAAAAAGTATCTAAAAAGGTATAAACTTATGTAAATAAATAATTTAATTTTTATTCATTATAGTCTCAACACATTTTATTTTATTTACAAGTCCGACGTTTCAGCCAATTCGGCCATCCACAGGGGGCAATCTATCACAAAACAGCTTTTATTACATCTATGATCCTCAACAATTCAAAATATTTAACAATATTAAATTGTTGATTTGACCTGGGCAGAATAGTCTGCGTGAAGTTCTGTTTTTAAATCATTTAGTTCAAAAATTGAATTAAGGTAAGATACATTATAAATAATATTGTTAATTATTTTGAATTGTTGAGGATCATACATATAATAAAAGCTGTTTTGTGATAGATTGTCCCTGAGGATGGCCGAATTGGCCGTAACGTCAGACTTGTAAAGAAAAGAAAATGTGTTGAGACTATAATGGATAAAAATTAAATTATTTATTTGAACAACATTAACCAGTCTCAAGAAAGTATTTAAGATCACAAATGATACAAACTTATTTTTTATACACTCCCAAAGTTGTGCCGCCAGTTTATGAAAATAGGGGCTGGAGTTAAACAATATTCATCCAAATCGCTATCGTGGTAAATAACATTTGTGTTACTTTGATTATGACTATCAAACTCTTATTTATAAACTATACAACAAGCTATAAAAATGTACCTATGAAGACATCAGAACCTCCAATGGTTTCAGAAATAAAGTTTTTCATAAATCAAATTTATTGTCCGAACAACTATAAATCAATTTATTTTAGCAAATATCATGAAAACTACTATTCATACGAAGTTCAAGGTCATAAACTTTTTTATATTCCATTAAACTAGCTTTAATATGAGTGCTAATAGACATCTGTACGTCACATAGTTCCTGAGATATAGATTTTTCAAAATAAATTAACCAACTATTAATCTTTCTGTAGATTTTTAAGAAAGTAGACTTTTAAGCTATATCTCGAAAACTATTGGACGTAAATAGCTCTTTTGAGGCTAATATTTCAGAAAATTTACAGTTCTTTAAATAATGTTTTCTTAGATTTTCTATTGTTGTTGGTAGTTTTTAAGATATAGAGCTCCGAATGAAAAATCATTTTTTTTAAATGTTTTGAAACAGCCGCCATATTTTAAACCTCCTACCTATAGTTGGTAGACTCATCAATTTTGACTAGTAATTATACATTGGTTTTATTGAAGTAATCAAAAATTGGGGTGAAACGGGACAAACGGAAACTTGATATTAGATAGTGATTTCTTACTTTCTCTACTTCACTATAAAAAGTGATTTTATTAGATTTATAAAAGTAATTTTTTCAAGAAAAAATTAATCATATTTTGGACAGTGACCATCAGTTCGTAGTATAATTTTACAAACTTACTCTCCTTTTCAAGAGAGTATATCATGTAACATAATAAAATAATTGCAAAGGAAAGTCTACTTTTAAAAATTTACATAAACGTTTATTAACGGACAGGTTTATTTTACTTGTAGTGCATCTCACTTTTGTTACAACGCTGTTTACTCATGCAAAAGAAATAGAGCCCTGAACCATCAAGAGACAGGGGTGTCACAATAGGTACTTAACTTTTTGCGAACGGGCTGTATCGTCGACCTATTCCTCTCCCATTGTTATAGGATCCCATAACTATGAGCGATGGGAAACACTTCTTTACCTTGGCCCATATGAATCTGTTTTAGAACCATCCTCTATTTATCTACTGGACATAAACAAATTTTAAGCTTTTTATGAAGCAAATTCGATCTTTACGAGTTTTATATCTCATGCTTTTTCTTTGTAACCACACACGGTAAATGTTTTAAAGAGATTGAGAGTATGCACATATAAAATTTATTATCTCTAATTAGTACTAAACAGAGAAACTTTAATAATGGCGTACAAAGCATTATTTGAATCGATATTAAGATATGAGATCGAATGATATGGTGCCAGTGCTGGCAGTCATTTATCAAAATTTGCAAATCTACAAAATCGAACATTAAGAACAATAACGCAACACTATAATAAAACAGAAAGTCTTAAAATCGTTGGTACTTTACCGCCTAAACTACTTTATTTTCATAGAATTATCTTGAAATTTATGGATAATAATTTATTTTTAAAAATTTCAACTTTAGTAAGTCTAATATCATACAGGAGATAGCCTCGAAACCTTCATACGTAAAAATGTTATTTGAGTGCTAACTGTGGGTAGTTTATTTACTTGTCAGTATCATAACATTGTAATCTTTTTTTTTTTTGATAGATTTATTTATTGATAGATATTACAATCTGCCACACAGTTGTGGGCAATAGGTAATATTGATGAATGATCTCATACATACTAAAATAAAATAAATAAGTAAAAAAAAAAAATTTTTTAAAAAATGAAATAAAATAAAATAAAAAACTCTCTTAAAATTAATAATTTATTTAGAAAAGAAATAATATATCTAATAAATGTTAGAAACTAAATTAAATTTATCGAACCACCATATAACAATAAATTTGGTAATCGTATATAGACTATATCGTACCATATCTGTCCAATCGCTTTCCAGAAGAGCTAATAAATTAATCAAAAACAAAAAAAGAAATATTTAACAGAGTACATTCTTAGTTCTATGATTCACAATAATTTATTTTGATTCACTAAATGACCATATCTGTCTGTATTTTTCTTGACTCCTCATAATTTATTTATAATATTACAATTAGAATTAGCAATGTATATGTTTAGCTTAGTGATAAGTATTATTGGATCATTATTTTTATCACATTCTGTATCATCTTGTTTTATTCTCATTATTATATTAATTCACTAATTGTAAATTTGCAGCTTTATTATCCATTTCCAAGCCCTTTCAGTAATTTTTATTATTATTATTGTTTTTTATTTAATTTAATTTCTTTTTAATAATTATTATTTCATTTTTATTTTAGTAATTGTTAAGTAAATTATTAGTTGTATCACTTGAGATTAATTCCTACTATACTTATCAAGCTTAAAAATTGTATAGTCTCCACAACACCCTAATAGTCAAAATTGTAATAATTGTGTCTGTCATTTGTATGTTGTTTTCTCACCGACTGATAGATGTCATCTGGTCCGACTGTATTGGATGTAATTTTTTAAATGAATAAAAGAAATAAAAATAAAATAAATTACATTGCTTACAGTAGGCATTAAAATTGTTCACATTCTCTTCAGTAAGCAAAGCTACTAGTGGCAGACAGAGTGTCTCAATGTGATCATTTTGAAAACTTTTATATTGGATGTCAATGTTCCGATTTCATTAATAGAGCAGTTGGAATACATGGGTAAGGTATTGTGCTACTAACTCATAGAATCCAGGTTTGAAATTGGCTGTGGCAGATAATTATATTTGACTGGAGCCGTGAGTCAATCTTGTGGGTTCGGATGCCCATCCAATCTCTTGAAATGGGTACCATTAATTGGGTAAAATCTGGCGGTCAAGCGTAATTATAACCAAATCACCTCCTTGCACAACCTTTGGTCTAGTAACAGAACTTCCTAACAAAGTATTGCACGCCTGACTCTTCATAGGTTGTAGTGGTACAGATTTTTTTTTTTAAAATAACCAAACTAATTTAAAACAATGAAAATCTCTTGACGTAAATTTCTGCTCAATAAAAAGTTCAACATTCCTCCATATGGAATTTTTTACTTGTTTTGGAATCCTTAATTCATACTTTCAGTTCAAACACTTAACCATAATGCACCGTATATAATGTTACATTTTATGCAGATAATGTTAATTATAATAATATTTGCTCATAATATTTCTGTCTTTCTTAATAATGATGGAATTTATTAACACCTACTGAACATTCCATTAAAGGCATCTAATCTATGATTACGTAACTATTGTGATAGATCTCTCAACGTATTGTTACTTGTCATTAATTATGGCTTCGATTAAGACAAAATATGATAGTGTTTACTATTTTTCTGGTTTTAATATCTTTCTTTAGTGATCCTCACACGGTCAGTCAAAAGGAAGGACGATTAGATTGAGGATATGACAGATGGATTATGGAGAAATTTCTGAAGTCTGATCATTCAAAATTTGAAGTGGAGGGTTTACTGAGAATGTCCTCTCCATTTTCTCAGTCCACTTCATATTTTGAGTGATCGGATTTCATCTTTCTACTGTAACAAGAAAAAATGAAATTGATGAGGCAATAAAAAGTGAAAAGCGAAATATGCTTGTTATTTTTCAATCTACAAATTGGTTAGTTCAAAAAACTTAAAAATTAAAATTTACAAAATTATTATCCATCCCATTGTACTTTATGGATGCGAAATGTTGCCTCTTAAACTAAGGGATGAACTGTGCCTTAAGAATTTTAAAAATAAATTGTTACTTAAAATCATCGGACCAAAAAAGGATAAGTTAATGGTAGACTGAAACGTAAATGGGCGGATTCCGTTTGGACTGATTTAATAGATTTGGGTTTGAAGGGACGTCACTAGACAGATTTATGTAGAGAACAATTGGTGGTATCGGAATCGAACCTTCGTGTTCGCTTAGCCTTTGTTATTATTATGAGGTTTAAACAAATTAAGAGAAATTTACAAGGCATTGGAAATAGAGCGAAGTAAGTACTAGGAAGACCAAATAATACTAAATTGTTGTTTCTTTTGTAATATTCTCCAAAGCGGGGCGACGTTGAGATAAAGACTAGCCCCTTCCAGGAACATGAGATTATTACACATATTACACAAATCCAGCCTAAGGGAGATAAATAAACAAAATCTTTTGGGAGCAAAATTACTGCCTTTCAAGTCTGTGGGGACGATTTAATTGGTACGTATCGTACATTGATTACACTTAGTCATGAGTCTGTTCAATGCTACGTCCTTGAAGAAGAGTTCAAACACTTTCGACTTAAATGATTAGGATATTTTTGAAATTTTATATTCTCACGGTCAGTTTTCCTCAATTCTTTTAGTGCAATCCGATTTGACTGTTCCAACCTCGTTCAACCTTCGGCCTCACCTTAGGCTATTATTGAAGATGACGAGTACTGACTCATGGATACACACATTACATAGAAGGCGGAGCATCACGATTTAAACTCTTTGCCCTTGGATGTATGGAACTATCTGCGCCACTAAGCTGTAATGTATTCGGAGCGAAAACCGCAGGTGCATTCCAGAAACTGTTTAGACAATAAAAAAAAAAAAAAAAACAGGGAAAAAGAAAGAAACTGAGATTGCATCTATAGATGTAATTCATCGAAGGTTATTTGACTTCGAACATATCGAAAATTATACCGGATCTTATTGTTTTGTTTTTTAGAATAAATAAGCAGTCAATAAAAACTAACAGTTAATAATAAAACTGATCAAATAATCAATAACCACGGAATTACTTGTTGAAACATTTTTCTCTACAATTTTATTTTTTTTATTTTTTATTAGGCAATCTACATCAAAGGTTTGTCTGTGCATACTATCGTCCAATCTCTGATATATTGCTAATAATAATATTTATAATTTTTAAAATTCTGATATATTTTCTACACTAGACGACAGAAGCTGATATAATATTAATAATTAAAATACAAAAAATATGTATTTTCATTAATAAATCATATATTTGTGGAATTATCCGACTATTTTGGATTGATGCCAGTACATCCTATCAACACAACATCAAATACAAAACTGTGGCATTTAGTATCCAAAGCAAATTCAGAAGTACAAAATACTTCACGGATCTGAAAATATTAAGTATCTTTAAAGTTTGCTGAGAAAGAGTCAACAGAACATTTGTTAATGTTTTTGTTTTTTTTTTATCTTGGAATCAAGAGATCCTAAGACATAAATTGAGTAAAGTTTCCATAAAGAAAAATTGATTGATTACTATACTTCTATCTTAGACCGTTAACGACATAAAAAAGTACAAATAAGTAAAAAAAAAAAAATAGGCATAGCAAACGAAGACATTAATAAATAAAGAATAAAAAACATTTTAACCGTCATAAAAAATATAAATCGGTTAATTTTCATTTATATGTAAACAGTGATATGTATAAAAAAAACTGCCATCCATGGCATTTCGGTTGTTTTCTGGAAGACATTTATATCCTGCAGCACCTGTTTTGCAGCTGGACTTAGGTCAACATATAAGTGGAAAATCTTTTTCAATTCTCCAAAACTATGCTTCTTTTTTTTTTATAAATTATAATATTTTTCTCTGGTATTTATCTAATAGACTATTTCTGGACACAACCACAAGTCTCTATTATATTATATATCTATTATAATATAGTCTATATTATATTACATCATCTTTATTTCGATCAACTGAGTTCGAACCGCTAAGAATGGAAGTTCGTCAAAACTTACGTAAGTATAGACCAATGTTATCATTTATGAAAGGTTAAAAAATTGGACTATAATTTGCATACTTTATTTATAAAGTATATATATATATATATAAATTATGCACCCTTCTGAATAAGCAAGATTGTACTCTTACTTCCTCAGTTGCCTAAAGTGAAGCGTTTTCAGTGATGAATTACAAAATGTCATACATAATATGTATCGTTGACTCTCTAGGTTCCGATGTTATTTTGGTTTTAAATAGAGCTGGATTGAGCACATAGCAAAAGTACAAATGTATGAGGTCCACTCCAAGAGTGGCAAATGTTTAACTTGTTAAGGTAATTTTATTGTATTTAATATTAATATAAAAAATCATAGAGAAAGCTCAATTGATTGAGTCAAATCAACTTTTGACTCAACAACCAGCTTAAGGTTGTAACCATTAATTGTGTCCCAAAATCTCCAATCCCACATCACAGCCCTCGAAGAATGGTATCTTAATTGGAGGATTAAGATAAATTCCAACAAATCCCATCAAATCACCTTTACTCTTCGTCGTAAACCTACCGACTGTCCTACAGTTTCATTTAATAATGTTACTCTTACCCCTGTCGAACAGATCCGCTACCTTGGACTACATTTGGACAAACGATTAACCTGGAATCCTCACACAAGAGTGAAAAGACAGGAAACTGCACGTCGATTTCGACTATTACAGCACTTACTATATAAACGGTCCAAACTTCCAACACATTACAAAAGACTAATCTACATGACTGTAATAAGGCCAATCTGGACATATGGAGTTGAGTTAATGTACAGTTGTAAATAGCAATAAATAAATATTTAAAAAAGTTGCAGCCAGAAAATCCCTAACAACAAAAACAATACAGAACATATTTTCACTAGCACTTAACTAAATTTATCGATTTATTGCATTAAGTTTTAATGAAATATGGATGAGAGGATTATGATAAATTTCTAGGATGAATTTTTTTTGATGATTTTAATATCGGCATTTTTGCTAATAATAATTAAAATTATACCGTGGATTGCAATTTGTAGTTACGTAAATTGTTGTCTACTTATAAGAACAAAGATTTTAAAAGTTCAAGAATGCGTGTTTAAGAATAATTAAAAAAATAACAGTCAAGTTTTAGATAATTTGTTCAAACTCAGGAAAATTCAACTGATATAAAATTCCGGATGTAGAACAGATATTATTTATACTCCGGTCTTGTAATTAAATCGGCAGTGCTCTTCGGAACTCCGCAAGTCAAGGCAGTGACACATCGCCCCAGATCCTTAGGTTATGGCCGTTGCTACCAAGGCTGACACAAGCTAGGTTCCACACTAGGTCATCCTAACAAGCGTTTACCTCTAATTGGCTCTCAGTCACTTTCCTCACACACTTCTCAAATGAAATAAATACACAATTGTCAGACAGTGAGGAAAATAACCGATTTCAACCAAATTATTTTTAGTGATTCTGTGTCCAAAAATATTGGACACAAGTCCCAAATATTCGTATCGATGCCTAAAAAAATATTTTATATAACTTTAGTGATTCTGTATGTTGTTATCATACTTTTTTTTTTCTTTAAGACGAGAAAAAAAATTGCTGATGTACTAAATTAGTTTAAATGTATACAAAATCAAATGATGTTTCCATTAAAGTAGGCTTTATTTTATTTTTTTATAACTATTCTAGTTAGTTTTAAAGTCTTTTACAATACATGAGGGTCTGATAGCTGAGCGTGGAGGTGAGGGTTTCAGAGCACGTATTGTGCAGAAAGTTGTGGGTTCGATTCCCACCTGGATCAGTCAATATTTATTTCGCAGAGTCCTCAATAAATGAATACTCACTAATCTGGATTATCTCTCTAGGAAGTCTGGTGAGTCAATTCTTTTAAAATTTCTTGAGGTTAATCACTTCCATCATTTGAAGTAAATTATTATTTATTTATTCATGACAATTGTACAACGTTTCGGGACCACTGTCCCATATTCATGCACTATAAAAACCTCATGATTTCATATGGGAAATCATGTCCACCATTTGTGCATCTTCACTTTCTCTCTGGCACAGCCATCATTCTCTGATGATAATAATGATAATGCCAAAAGTATTGGCACACTCTTCTTTTTCTATAAATCTCAATAGGATTAAGATATTTTCCGGAACTAAAGTATACTGCTTTAGTGGCCCTTGAAAATATATTTTGAAGTAATCATACAAAGAGTAAATTTTCCGGGTCACAAAATTTATAGCTAAGTTTTAAATATTTACCATTAGCTTCAGCCAAAATAAATAAATCATTTTTCTTTCAATAGGTAAGCAATGAAGATTAACATCGATATAATGATAACAATACAACTCAGTCTTCTCTCTATAATGGCTAAAAGAAATGAAACAATATTTCACTTATAAACAATATTAAGATTGCTTTTAATGAGTTCAAATCACAAAAAAAAAAAAAAAGACAGAAAAGTTGACCAAACAAATTATTTAAAGCAAAAAGCAAATCAGATTTGCATTTTTTCAAAATTTTCAACTTCATTAGAAACCCTTAAATATAAACGTTTATAGAAAGCAAGAAATATTTTGTCACATCGATTTGGAATAAAATATTATTTAGTCTATCATCCATATATTTGTTCATAGGTTCAAATTAATTTAACCATTAAGTTTGCATTTTGACATTTACCTGCTAACGGTGTACAAGGTTGTTATGCACCCACTTATGGAATGTGAACCAGTTCGTAATTAGAAAGGATTTGAAATTATTAGGGGAACCTTGAAGAAAAAATTTCTACTTCCATAACAGTAAGGTAGCTGTTCAGAAAAAAAACTAACCTAGCCAACAGACTACACGTACCTATACATAACAAATGTATTGCTTATTGGGTTCAAAGGATTTCAAAACATTTTTAGGTTATTTGGTAAATGTTATTGATCTCTTAGAGGAGGGAGTATAATAAGGAGGTAAGCTGGTAGAAAATGTGAAGCCAAAAAGTTGGGCCTAATGTGCCTTTCAGGGGTGTAGTAGTGGAGTAGGGGAAGAGTAAGAGCCAATCCCTGGCTGCCTTCTGTTCAAGTTTAGATTACAATGGCGGATATTCCTATTAACGACAACCTTCCTTTCGTGAGCGTGGGCGTTTTAGCTTCACTTTTACTATGAAGGAGAGTAGGGTTATGCCACTCCCCTGAACCGATCTATAGTTTTGGCCTCAGTCACCTGACAAGTAACTAACTTTACAATAAGGAAAATGGGAGGGAAATATTATTTATATACATTAATAATTGAATAAATGATTGAATGAAGGTGTTATGTTAATGGTCAGTCGAAATGACAGTAAAACCAAAGATCGTCCAGATTTTCCTCTCCTCAAAATCCTTCAAATTTGGATGATCAGATCTTGTCCATTATCTATGCGTCTTAGACGTACAATCTGGGCCCTGTTTTATAATGAAAGCTGATAGTATTAGTTCATATTACAAGTATTGAAATTACTGTGGTAATAATACTAATACTTATTTTTTTTTTACGATAGGGATGACTATTTGTGATATTACAGGAATTAAGAAATACTAATGTACAAGTTACTATTGTACAAGTCATTGTAATTGAATTATGATAAATCTACAAGACTAATATTATTAGTTTGACTTTATTATGAACGTCCACCTTCGGTTTCATTTACATTCCGACTGAACGTGCCGCGAGTCGCTTTACGAACATATGATTCTGAAAAAAATTGAATTTAAAATGTATTTACTTCAAATTTTTTTACTGAAAATTTAATTATTAGCTTCTGAAAAATTACAAAAACTAACGATTTGCAAAAATAAAACAAGCAAGGTAGAATTACTCTTCAAAGTATTAATCTGTATCTTTCCTAAACTGCCTCTTAACATCTTAATCCACTCATGTCTTAAATTCTGATAAACAAATACACTAAAGACATACAGAATAATTCAAGATAATGAACACATAACTAAAATTAAGGGGAAGTAGTCAAAGAGAGAACAATAAAACAATAGTTGATGATTGACATTTAAACTGATTAAACAAAAACCGAAAATGTTTATTTTTCGTTTCTTGTTTTGTTTTAAAACATTTTTACAAAAAAAATCTAGCGTAAAACAAAGTTTTCCACTTTTGGAAAATTATTATTAAAAAAATAATATGGGAATATCTCATACAGCTAAGCTTCATTTTTATTTTAAATGTTTACCTGTAATATGAATTTATCAAGGGAAAATTTATGTTTTGAAATAAAATGTACACAATTTAGCTGTTGAATTTTTTTTGGCAATAAATCCTTTACTTTTGAGAAATGGATTAATTAAATTTTTATAGAAATCTCTTTATTTGCGAATAAGGGAAAAAAATGTTTAATAAAATGAATGGAAGCTTTTGTAATTGTGGTACAAAGGTTGAATTTAAATATCAACAAATTTTGTTTATAATTGTGTTATAAGTAATTAAAGAAGGAACAGATATCGCCTTTCATTTTTTCAAAGTATTTATCTATCATAAATTCCTATTAATTATTTCGTTAATATGTAGCCGTTGATAAAAAATAATAATTTTATTTAAAATAAAATTTCTATATATCTGTTTTTTTTTTTTTTTGTAATATCATTAAAATACGTTAGATATAAGTGGTTTCATTCCGTGCATATTGTTTTAGCAACTCACTAGAGTTATTCAAGCATAGTTATAAACTTTACTCTTACCTAATCTAAACCTCAGATTGTTCACGAAGAGACTTACAAAAGCTAGAGTAATTTAATAATGTTCCCTTTATGTTGGTCGCCATTGAGGTTAGATTCCCGCTCAACTCAGGGAATTCTTATTCTGTTATTAATTTACAAACTAAATTTTCTCAAAGTTCAGTGGTTCGGAGCTGCCAAAAGAAATATTCAGGGGCAAAGA
Organism: Halyomorpha halys; assembly: GCF_000696795.3. NCBI lineage: Eukaryota > Metazoa > Arthropoda > Insecta > Hemiptera > Pentatomidae > Halyomorpha > Halyomorpha halys. The sequence goes on along the minus strand of NW_027105402.1, from coordinate 167,530 downwards.
CAAGCAAGGAACAATTATTTAAATTATATTAAATCAGCCACCTGTAGATATCTTCTCCTCATAAGTACATAATCTCATCATCAGTTCAGCGAAGGTAGTTATAAAGGCCAGAGATGTTTTGTATTATTTAAAATTTACTATAATTAGTTGAACAAGTTGGACTCCGAGCGACGAGGGAGTTGTAATCTATCCAGGACCCGACTGAATAACATATAAAACAACACAAGCACCTGAAAAAAAGAAGAACTGAAATTCTAATTCATGAAAACCGGTTTCACCAGCGGAGGGTAGGTAAGCGAGACCAATCTATACCTCAGAACTTGGTTCGCAGATATTTTCATATTATGAATATCTCATTCCAAGAGCTTTTGTATCAATACAAAATATCATATTAGCATTATCGGAATTAGATTATCATAAATAATTTACTTTTTAAATACGGTAAATTATTATTCAAAGTAAGAAATATGAAATAATACTAAAAAAATTAAAATCGATAGAACTGCAGAAAAAATGTATTAGATGAAAATGATGATAACTTTGGAAAATATCTAAATATACTACACCCCTAACTCAAAGTCGCATAAAATCTCACATAAAATTTGTCAGCATCTTGAATTTTTAAGACAGTGTGAAGGGAGAGTTTCTATAAAAATTATATTCTTGGCATCGCTTTCACGTGCTTTAAATTATGTTTAATAAATACGATTCTGAAAAAAAAATTAGTTTACTTGGTGAATGAAAAAACAAAAACTCATAACCCAAAAATTATACCGATATTTTTTAATCTACGGAATCAGCCATAAAGAATCCAATGATGCCAAGAACTTTAATTCAAAGTAAATGTCTTGAACCATGTTTTACAACCGATCTAATCAAATATCAATTAAAATTGATTTTAATAGATCTATTAAAGTGGATGTTTAATTCTTAATAAGTGTAATTACAATTATGAATTTCTCTTAACACTAGGTAATATAATTTCATAACATATTATTAGCCATCATAAAAGTATGATAGTTAGATACAATAAAAATAAAACTTTCGGATATTAAAACTCAGGTTTAGTTTGGTTCAATTGAAGTTGTATTTAATTTTTTTTACCGCGAATTTTAAGGAATTTATAAAGAGAAGAATTTTTGGGAATAAAGGAATTTCAGATTCGTATTCTAGTTATAGAGCTGAATAGTAATTTTTAAAAAAATACGGGGTAATTCTATTTTTTCTTTAGAAATGGATTCTTCAGATTTTTCGATTAAGGTAACAACAGTAAAATTACAAACAATTGTTGTTGAATATTATGCGAACAGTGTTAAGAATATACGATATAATTTAAACTTTGAAATCTGAACCACATTTTAGAAAATAGAGAGAAAACTACTAACTAATTCTAATTCCAACTAATTACTCACTTGTCCAAAACTTTTTTACCTTCTATGCTACAATTCACCTAATTTACAGAACTTAATATTTGAAAAAAAAAATTAAAATGTCACTCTCTCTCAGTTTGTAAGAATTTCTTTATTCTGAGACTCAAAGATAAATTACTGCTATAATATAAAGAAAAACACATTTAGTTCAACTAAAAAAAATAGAAAATAGAACTATCTAACATTACTTAATATTCTAGTTTTCAAGAAACCTGCATATTGATTGATCGTTGGTTAGTATCAGTAAAATTTACTGTCAAAGCAATTTTTTACGTCGGTTATTAAGAATTAATGATGAAAACACTCACCTATTATAACTTCAAATTTCCTTATTTTAATATTTTAACAGTCACAACTTTATTTGTTGTTGATTAGTTTGTTCTAAATCTTTTCTTAATTGAGGAGTCATTAAAACTGTAAGTAAACATGATGACTTGTAAAGACTCTGATAAGAACGCGATAACTATTTCCTATCAATATTACCTTAAGTAGAGTGTCGGTGAGAGTGAGAAGGTCAATATTCTACTCAATGAAGGAAAACGTTTTTATTCACACTCTACCCAATGTTTCGGGTAGCTGAACACGAATGCGAGGTGAAGCAAATTTTCTACAAGATGTGTAAATTATGATTAATTTTGTAAATGTTGTGAAGGTTTTCTTGCGAGAAAACTACTATAGCGCATTTGAGAAAGGCGTATTCGGTTATCTGAGCAAAAGTTCCCTAGGCCAAGGAAGCAAATACCTGATATTTGTAAAATAATTGTTTTCAAACATATTGTTGGGGCAAAATCAAACAAATCCCGAGTTTTTCACATTTTCCAAAGAAAACCGCAAAGTTCCAGGTTGGTCGAAAATATAATCTATCTATTTTAAAAATAATATATTATGATTTTTTTCTTTTTATTTATTGATAAATATTACAATGTATCACAGTGCAAAAAGTAATAGTGATTATTGATTACATCCATACTAAAATAAAATAACATAAGAATAAAAATAAATGATAAAAAAAAAAAATTAATTAAATAAAAATAACTAAAATCTCTCGCTTTATAACAGAAGGATAAATAAAATAAACATAATCAAATTATGGACTTGAGAAAATAAATTATTAAAATAATCACCAGTCGCATTTACATTCTTATATATAACATTTACACTATCGATCTGAGGATCCCTGAGCCCAATCTATCCCCTACGTATGAGAGGTAGAGCAGAGCTCTTTGAGATCCCAGCGCATCCCTCTCGCCGCATCACTGGTAATAAGCCAGTGGAGGCTGAGCAAGTGCGCTAAAGCCGCAAACACTCAACTTGAGTAAAGAATCTGACCACTACCAGAACTCAAATTGTCCATTTTCATTTACAATAAGTCTCTTGGCCCCTGCCAAGTTCAAACTTCGAGGTGGATTTTAGGGATGGATGGAACTAGATAAGGATTGAACCAAAGGATTAGGATGATTAAAAAGATTTATATGGAATTTTGAGAATATTATACTTTAAGCATTTCGAAGAGTATTTTACCTGATTTGATTTTTTATTGAATGTATATCATCAAATGCTTAGTTTTCAAGCTATAACCAAAATTTAAAGATACAACATTTCAGATTTTTTTTTTTTTTTATTTTCGTTCTGGAACTAAGGAATAGTGAAGTGCCTTATATTTCAGCATTCCAAAGACATTGAGAAAACAAATTTTATCATTTTTCCTGAAAACGCCCCATTTGTATCTCCAATGGTATAAATATTTAAAGTGCTCTCTATCGTCGTCGGAGATTACTCCCCCTCCCCCAAAAAAGAAAAAATACACATTATGTAGGAAATTTTGTGTACCTTAAATTTTTATAGAATATTGATTTAAATAAAAATATGGTAACATACTATAATAAAATAATCGAAATATGTGACCTTTCCTCTGCAATAAAGTTTAATTTTTTGAGGATGGTACTTCCAGTTTCGTTTATAGTAAAATAAGCGTAAACAATCAAAAGAAAACTATGGCTAAGTTCGGTAATTATAGAACTATATTGAGATTATCCTTCGCAATGTATTTAGAAATTTAAACTTCCGATGTGAAATCACGTCAAAATACAGTCAGATTTTATCAGAGGTCAGTTCACTTAAGATTTATAATTTTCTGATATCGTGCAATTATACTTCTAAATCTATAAAAACATTTCAATTAGCTCTAATCTATGCTGTACTATGTCTATAAAATAAAATATCGTTAGTCAATATTACAAGTATACAAATAAACAAATTGCATTTACATTATAATTGTTTTTGTTATTTTCTTTCTAGAAATGTAGGTTTTGAATTAAGGATGAAGTCTGTTTAGTTTTCTTATTTATAATTCTAAGATGTTATATAAAACTCCAGTTCCAATTTCAAATATTGCTCGATTCAACTATTTTAAAGTCTCTTATTTCCGTTATGAGCAAATATTTCAAAAGTGATAAAGGACTATCACTCTCTGGGGGTCTTAGTGGGGTGGGTCCGGCCAGAAAGCATGGCCTTTTTTGTATTATGATTTCCTCTTGGGAGATTGTGATCTACTTTTATACATTACAGATTAATAAGCTTTCCTGCTTATCTGGCAATATGTTGGTACCGATTAGGCCGGATAAGTTGGGTTACACTATAAAAAAAATAATACATATAATTATTTAAGTAAAATATTTTCATTTTTTTAAAATGTGAAATCACCTTTCAGGCTCTTCTGTCGGAGTTTGGCGATATTTAAAAGAGATTTAGTGCCTAAACCGTGTGATTGACGATGACTTGTGTACATTGAAATTTCCTCAGTTTTTATGTTCTGAATAGATTATATTGTTAAAGAATAAATAGTTTTCGAGATATGAGCAAAACAAATAAAAAAGTGCAATGTTATTACTTTTATGCGTTTTCCGAGAAAAGTAACTGTAGAAATACAGCATCCTATAAGACTAATCCAAAGGACGGGAACATGAGTGTGAGTTATGAGGATAAATAATCTGTAAAACAACAAAGAATAATGCGCCATTATTCACTTTTATTGTTATGCGCGTTTCGTTCTAATAACAGTCGTTAAAAGAAAAGTACTTGAGAAAATAGTTTCATAAACTGGAAACAAGATTTTAACAAAGATAGTATTCTGAGGAACACCAGTAAGCAAGTGTAAAATTATTATTAAATTATAATGAAGGAAATTTGTCCTTGGCATGAAGCGTTGCGTGTTCCTCATTGAGCCGTCTCAGCGCCAGTGTTCGTCATGGAGGATATGAAGACATGGAGCCATCCACAGGCCAAAACCTGCCTACGTCCTTCTAGACCGTTCTTTACCTCAATCTACCCAAACCATTTCCGCCTATATACGAAATAGAAAACAAAGCATCTAACTTTGGCATCCACCCCATTGAGTGGAATAATGTCTGTTATCTTGTTATGAATTTGGTGCGATTTGAAGTTTTTGTAAACTTGTAAAGGTGCGTAGCTTCACGCTATACAAGATCTAGTGCGACAATGCTGCTATCACAGTAGATACTGTCATGATAGACCTAGTGAGTGTAAACATAATAACTACAGCAGATACTATGCTCACCTTAACAACAATTGATATTGTGCTGAATATAGTGAACAATTTAAAGTTGATTTCGAATTATACATTGTATATTTGTTTTATTAATCTACTATTATTAAGTAGTTTAAGGATGAGGCTGTAAACATGGTACCTACTGCACTTCAAAAAAAATCAAGAAGTTCAGAGATCTTTTATTAGGAGTAACGTGGATTTGATTTGTTTCCACCCTTATACAAAATCATTATCAGAACTATTATTTGTAACATAGGATTTAATTTTCTTATTATTTTAACAGACTGCGTCGAGTGGTCATCTTTACCAGTTCCTATCTTTTACTTCCATTAATTACTATCAAAATTATTATTTAAAAAAAAGAAATTTTCTGGACATTCTTTTGGAAACCTTATAAATTATCATTAAGGAATCAGATATTAAAAAAAAAAAAATTCAATTCACAAAAAATGTTCAATCATGTTTCACGACGAAATGCTTGAAATATTTTAGTGACTAAGATGAGGCTGTTAAATAAAATTAAGATTGTCGAATAAAAATTATATAAATAAAATTTATATCGACCGAAAACTTGGATGTTTAAAATGATTTAATAAAGATGGTTGTGGCTAAATGAATATATTTTGTTATAATCGGTAAAAAAACTTATTTTTTTTTTAGAAATACTATAGACATTAACCAGTCTTCTTTCTGTTCACTGTTCTTGCATATTAACCTCTATAAGTTTTCTGCAAAACGTAACTTATTGCATGTGTTCTGCTAGAAATAGAAATTGAAGCAATAAATTAATTAATAAACAAAGACTTTGCAACATGTTATAACATCGTAACATACCGAAAAATAAAACTGCCCAGGGTACTTTAGTTTAAAGCTAGCACATATGTTAATTATTCACTATACGTAGGGAAGCGTTATAACCTCACCATGGGTGTTTTTTCTAAAGTGTTTAATTGGATATGTGAAAAATCCCTAGAAATTATAGACTACCTATTCATTTACGCTCTGACAATCGGTATGATTTGGTTTATACTGCAAGAACACATTTGGTTGAAGAATCTGTTCTTGACTATATGAGGTGTTATCTACAGGAGTGAAAGTACAGCAAACATGAAGGTAGTTTTTTTCCCCTAGAAGTCGTGACGAACAATGTGATGTATCCGAGGTTGATGAATACAGATTTAATTGAAGTTGACTCCGCCTAATTGTTAAGTTATAATAAATGAGTACTCTCCACTGTTATTGGTGTTTCGTGATAAATGGTGCTTGTAACTGGCTACTGATAATTGTTAAATAAATATAATGAAATAAAGGAAAGGAGACGTTATCTTATTTCACGTGAAACACAGATATCAAGAACAAGGTATAATGAATTGGAAATATATTTGGTTACTATGAACTGTTGAAACTTAAAGTTTAAAGTTTCAGAAATGACTGATTAGTTACTTTAAATATTTTCAATATAATGTTACTCTTCTCATTTATAATTATTGTTAATATAATTATAATTTAATATAATCTTAATTATCATTTATAACTATCGCAATGGCTCAGAGGCTCACGATTTGTTCTATTCTAACACCTCCTAGAAGCCGGTGGAGGGGTTTGCTTGTTAATAATGGGATTCGTTTGATTAATGACGATTCAAAATTTTCTAGTCTTTGGTTATTAAATTCACTTATCAAAATTTTATTTAAAATTCTACGCCTACGATTTCGAAAATTTTACTGACTGCTAAATAAAAAATCTCAGCTTTCAGCAGACAACAAACTATTTTACATGACAATACTGAAACCTGTCTGGATAGTACAAGAGCCCAAGAGGAGAAAAAAGGCGTTTATCTCACCCCAATATTTGATCACATTCATGAAAACTATGTATAATTAATAGTCAAAATTGATGAGTCTGCCAAGTATAGGTAGGGGGAATAAAAAATGGCGTCTGTTTCTAAGCGATAAAAAATACTAAAAATACAAAGAAGAATAAATTTGCTAAAATATGACCCCTAATAGAGTTATTTACGTTAAATAGTTTTTGAGATATAGCATTTTCATAAAAATGTTGTAAGGGACTTACTGAAAGATCAGTAGTTAGTGAATTTATTTTGAAAATTTTATATCGTAAAAACCATTTGACATACAGATGTCTATTAGCACTCAAATTAAAGCTAGTTAAATGAGCTATAAAGTAGTTTATGACCTTTAACTTCGTATGAATAGTAGTTTTCATGATATTTGCTAAATTAAATTGATTTATAGTTGTTCGGACAAATTTATATTTGCCAAACTTATATTCATATGTGAATATCATAAAAACTACTACCCCTACGAAGATAAGTGTAATAAACTACTTTATAGTAAGTTAAATTTCTTTTATTTTGAGTGTTGGCACACATATGTGCGTCTTATGGATCTAGAGATATATTTTTTCCAAAATCCGACATTTTATACGAACAAGGAGAAATTAACATTTTGTGAGTTTATTTTGTAAAATATCATAAAAACTACTACTCCTACAATGATAAACAAACTGAACTATTTTGTAGTAAATTTAACTAGCTTTAATTTGAGCGCTGGCAGACATCTGTACGTCTAATGGTTTCTGAAATGAAGTTTTTCATATTATTGTCCGAACAACTATAAATCAATTTATTTTAGCAAATATCATGTAAACTATTACTCCAACGAAGATAAATATCATAAACTTCTTTATAGTCCATTAAACTAGTTTTAATTTGAGTGCTAATAGATATCTGTACGTCACGTAGTTCCTGAGATATAGATTTCTCAAAATAAATGAACTAACTACTAATCTTTCAGTAGATTTTAAAGAAATTTTGCTTTTTAAAAAGCAACTAAAACTATTGGACGTAAATAGCTCTTTTAAGGATAATATTTCAGCAAATTTACTCTTCTTTAAAGAATGTTCTCTTAGATTTTCTAGTGTTGGTAGTTTTTAAGATATAGAGCTCCGAATGAAAAATTAAATGTTTTATTCCCCCTACCTATACTTGACACTCATCAATTTTGACTAGTAATTATACTTAGTTTTCATTAAAGTAATAAAAAATTGGGGTGAGATAACTGCCTTTTTTTCTTCCCGGCTCTTGTACTTGGATGTATGGCCTAAAACTATAAGAGACAATTAAACATTCTTGCATCAAACGTATCCAATCAGTCCTAAGTCCTACGAAAAATATTAAATTCTTTATACTATTTTACCTAACATAACTCCCCCTTTAACAATCCTTGATTATCTAGCATCAGTCATCCCTAAGCTCTTCCTCGAATGTTGAAACGCCACAAGGCCTATTGTAAATAATTCTCTATTGGTAAATAATGACCTATTGGCAATGGTAAAATTTTCCACTCAAGTCTTGAGCGTCTGTGGCTAGAACTACTCTCGGCCTTCACTGGCTTTCTACACAACAGTTGAGAGGGAAGTGCCGGAAAAATATTTTTCCTATTTATTATTTTTTCATCATTTTATTTATGTATCTCTGTAAATGTGGTGTGAATCTGCTTTCAGATCTCTGATTACTAATGTCTGAATATACATGACAGAATGAATATACACAATAAAGAGGAAAAAAACCTGTTATCAAGATTAATTTATTTTTCCTAAGGAAAAGCTGTATAAAACGAAATATCCAATTTAAATATTTTTGTAGCAACTTAACCATATTCGAGAACATATTAAAAGGCTTGTCTCATTATAGTATCTTTGTCGGAATATTCGAATTATGTGTTCTATGTAGGTCTTCTAGTTTGTATGATTTCCTTCTATCTGAATTCAGCTTACTCCCTGCAGTGGTTGCTGAGTTTTAATATGTACAATTTAACACTTGTGTGAATAATATTTCTAAGCCCATAGTAATCAATGTCACCCGTTTTTAAAAGACAATGGGTAGTTTTTTCTTATTGTTTTATATAATTTCAAGTGAAAGAACCGTCATTTTATTACCAATAAGTTAACAATACATAACAGATATAACTCCATACATAACGGACTAATTTACTGAAGGATTAATTGACTACCTACATAATTAGCTTTAAAGATATATGATGAAATGCTAAATATAATAAGATTCCTATAGGACGGCTTGAATAAAAAAAAAAATGCATCTTAAAATTTGATCTTAAAAATCCGTAATAAAAAGTACTAAATTGTAAATTAAATTGGTGCGCTGGAAAAAAGCAGGAGAAAGGTTGGAAATTATTGATACCTATCAAAATATAAAATTAATTCTATTGTTATGACCCAACAAACATAAAATATAAATTCCAAAAATGATTGAAAGGTAGTGAATATGTAAACTGGAACGACACATATATATAAAAAACCCTTGTGCTACTAAGTAACTTGTTAAGAAATAACCAGAAAATTATAAATTAGTTACATATATAGAAATACTTTGTTAGGTACCGTTATTAATGAAGTTGGGTTGATTTCAACCTTATACAAATTTTAATTTTAATAGGTTTTGAGATATAAATAATAAGTTACTCTATATTTATCAACAAGAAGCATTCAAATACTTACAAAATACAAGAACCTTAGAGCACTTCATGTTCCATGAATTATACTTTTTAATCAATCATTTTTAGACATTCTATTAACGGAAAATGAAAGATATATGGGGATGACAATGCTGTTATAAGCGGAAGGGGATGAAAAGAAAGATGGACAATAAAATATTGATCTTGTATGCACGTGACGGATTTATTGAGGCAACATAATTATTTAACGATCTTAACATTATACCATGTTAATGAACCAGTTACATCTCAAAGTTTCAATTTTGTTTATTGTTAAAATTTTTTATTAGGTAAATAAAACAATCGATAATACTACATTCTTTTATTACTTGTCTATAAGTAATATTTTCTGTGTATAAAGTAATGCAAGTAATAATTATTTTAATTTAAATATTATTTACAATTAGTAAACGTTAATTATCATTCGCAGTAAATATCACAAAAGAAGTATAAATATTATTAAACCTTTTTTGTTAATGCTATTTTTAATGTAGGTATTCGACATTTACGATACTTGTTAAATTGAACACTGGGATTCTGAAACTTGTATTTCAGTCGAAAACTCAGTTTCGAATTGTTTTGACGGTCGTAATGCTTACCCTTAATAATATATATTAGTAAATAATATATTTTTTTGTAAAGAGTTTTTAAGGAAAAGACCTTAAAAAAACATTATTTTAAATATTAAAAAAAAAAATATAACGTCACGTAACTGAATTACTTTTGCGTCAATTAATAAGGATTATTCAGTGTTTATTGTTTATTACGTGTTATGTGATTAATTTCTGCCTTATCTAATTCTTACTCAAAATATTAATTTAATTTAATTAATCTCGGTCTAGATGAAAAGAATGCTCTCATTGTACTTACCCTTCAATTAACATTTACAATAAATTTCCTTGTATATTGCATGTAATATGTTGAATTCAATAATATAAAGTTTTTAGCCTTAATATAACATTTTCAAAAATTACATGAAAGCCTTTATAACAACATGATATTAGAAAACTACTAAGAAACTAACAACATGATGTAAGAATAATAACATAATATTAGAAAACCTTTTGTATCTTGACTTTTTTTACTAAACCAAACAGGATACAACAATAACACAATAACAGGATGCAGTGTTTTGCTATCTGCAATTATCCATATTAGTATGAAAATAAAAATCAAACAAAACTATATTAAATTGAAGGTTACTTCATACAGCATTTATATCAAAAACAATGTTTTTTGAAAAAATTACATTGACAAAAACACAAAACAAATAATTCTAAATATTTATATATATATATACAACGACTATATCTTTTTTTTTTGTTTATTCAAGTTTACGAAACAACGTTAAATTTGCCAGCGGCGTAAGTAAGGATCTAAATTATAAGATAGTTTTAACAAGAAAAAAGACATAGTTCATGTGATTAATCAACTTGGGAAAAACAAACTAACAATAATAATACTATATTATAATAATTTCTCACACTTAATTCAATAGATTTGTTTCATTCAATAAAAATATATTCCTAATACTTGATTTGCATAACTCTTCTAATTAAAGAAATTTGATTTTAAGTAAAACTCGAGGATATTTGAAATAATGATGTTTTCTGGGATTAATATCATGTCAAATAATTTTTTAATTAATTTCTAAATATGTTTTTTATAAAAAAATAAAGAATATCATAATGTGTACAATTATACAATATAACTTGTATTGCCTTCGGGCATTTATTGTTAGTGATTGTAAGAAAAAACAAAAAAAAAAATTTTTTTTTTACTTTCAAGCAATCTCATTCATAAGGATAACGGAAGAAAACTGTTCCTAATTTAAAATATTAGGATGAGTTAATTAGATCTAGTTCAATTAAATTTCCATTGAATAATTTTCGCAAGTTGTTATGAAATCATGTCATCTAACAGTTCTGTTTCATGTCGTAATCTGATTAGACGATTAGGAAAGAGGTTTATGGACTCATTGTTAGTTACCATTCTCTAATAGGTACATTGAAAGACAAGGAAGTGCGAAGGAGTAGATACAATTGTATTAAGCACCTAGAAGAGGATCAATGCAATAAGCGTTATCGTTGATGATAAATATTTCTAGTAATTTTTTAACTAGTTAGTATAAACTGTAAGAATATATGTTAATTAATGGAATATTTCCAATTTTGAAATGTTTACAAGCTAAGGAAACAAACTATTGGGTAATTTAGAAATGTATGCTGGTAAACAGAAGACGCTCGCATTAGGAATTCAAAGCAGATGAAGGTTGTACGATTCACATGATGAGATAATAAGCATATTATATAAGCATGTAAAAGTTTTACAAAGACATTGTATAAAATTTTAACCTTGTAATTTTGATTTGCATATACATTTTTTAAAAAGATAAAATAAATTTATTTAGCAAATTTTTTTTTGTGAGATGTAACTCCAAATTCACATACAGGTGTCTTAAAACTCTTAACATCCATCGTTTCGTTTTAAAATGGCAGCCGATCAGAGATTTCATTTCTCCTGAGTATTTATTTATAATAATAATTATCACCAGAGTTTTTGAAGATATAGGAAAAATGAAAAATGTTAAGAATAGTCCAAATACTTAAAAATACAAATAAATATTATTTCTTGAACGGATGGACCGACTTTCTTGTTTTTTTAAAAATATATTAGACGCCGGTGAAACCGAATCGGCCAACTTGTAAATAGCCACTGACCAATTACAAAAAACAACTAGTTTTCCATTCCAAAAAAATTTAGTTAAGATTATTTGTCATTAAGTTTTTCATGTTTCACATTATTGTCCTGTATATATTGTCGTATATTAAAAGTTTGTAGACAAATATAAATATTTAGTTGTTCTGTAGATAATGCATTTTTTTTTTAGAAATCCCATATAGTAAATGTATTAAAGAAATTATGGGTATGCTCATACTAAAATTTATAATCTTATTTATTATTTTAACTAAACAGCCTCAACAATGGTGTAAAATCATTATTTGAGTCAGTATTAAGATATGAGAACGAAGGCTAATGTGCTAGTGCTGATATTCAATTATCAAACTTACTGATCTACAAAATCAAACTTTGAAAACAATAACGCAGAGCTGTAATACTGCAGAAAATCATAAAGTTGTTGCAACTATATGACCTAAACTACAAAATCATACTTAAATTCATGAACTGTAATGTACTGAACTGTAGAAATGAAAGTAGTTATATACAAAATGTTAGAAAAAAAAATCATCAAGCCATCATCTAACAACAAATTTGGGAAAATTACTTTAAACTATATGATTTAATATTTGTTCAATCGACTACCAGAAGAATTTAGAAATACATTAAAAAAAAAAAAAAAATAATAAATCTTTAAATGGCTACTTTCTTACTTTTATGAATGTTATAGACTGGTTTTATGAACCATAAAACTGATTGTAATTCTTTTATGTCCAGTTAGTGCCTATACATTTTTTATATAGTTAAACATGTGTATTACTAGTTATAAGTATTACTTAGATATACCATAATAAGATATAACATATTTTTTACGGCCTAAGGACTTTATTAGCTACATTTTCTTTAAGGCTAAATGTACCCTTCCTGGGACGCACTATAATTTACTTTTCTATTTACTCTTGAACGGATGGTCCGATTTCGGATCTGTAAAGTGCATTTTCTTTTTTTCTAAAATAGAAGTTACTGAAATTAGGTTAAAAAATCACCAATC
>NW_027105402.1:138758-144617 GCF_000696795.3 Halyomorpha halys | reverse complement strand
TAACTTCTATGGGGTTCTAGATGGTAAATCCGTTTACAGATGGGAAATTTATTATTCCGTATTCAAATGAGAAGAAAAGTAAATTTGCCCCGAAAGTGCTGCCATCTCTTGAAAAAAAATCTTACTAAAAATCGGTACATTTAGCCTTAATTCGTTACATGTAAATTATTATTACTATTATTCGCTTCATAGGTTATATTTAATTACAAAATTGTGTATTATTATTATAATATTAGTTTCCATCTTCACATTACCTACGTTTGAGTATTTAGTACCGAATTATTTCGGAATTCTACATTGTTATGTTTCCACTTTCACAAGACCCCAATACCTAAAAGTGTTACAAATACATATTTCACATTATGTTTATTAGTTTGGGTAGATAGATGTTGCCGTGGTCAGACCAAATTAGTTAGTATTAGTTTAAATAATTTAAAATACCTGTGATTGAAGATTAACCTTAAAATTTTACTTAAAGTAAAAAAGATGTATTTGAGAGGTTTTGAAATTAAAGGCGTGATATGTTATTGCTCTCTGATGTCTAAATATAGTTAGAAAAACAATAAAACTCTTTTAAATAAACGCTTTATATGAGTTTGGGACATTGGTTTAACTAAAACCAATAGAACATAGACATAATTAAATAAGCATCTACTGTAAGCGTGTAATAAATTCGAGTAATATTAATAATTCGTGTCATGGTTATAACTTTAACCGATAACTAAAATATTAAATATCAATTTTAGAAATTTATTTATTGCTTATTTACATTCAATATTGAGGAAAAATAACGTCATTGAATTGTAGGACAACGTCATACTATGCCAAGGGCACTCACTCGATTGGAACATTAAAACTTCCCAAAAGAACAAGGATAAGGTGTGTTCATACCTTAGGTATTTTAGATATAATATTATCGAAGGTGAAGTTTACGTTAAAAATATCATAAAATTTAAATTCTATATGAATCTTCATAACGTTTCTAAAATATCTCAATCATTGTTTTACAACTTGTATATGTCCCGAATATTTATAAAAATTCTACTAAAAAACATTAAAAATTTATGTTGATATGGTTTATTGGTTATCACCGAAATTTCGCCAATATTTTTAGAATTACTTAAAGTTAGAATACTTTGTAACCACAGGACTAAAGACGTATATGCATATGAAATCAAGGACTTTGATCCGGCTTTATGGTTGAGTGAATTTCTCATCATTATGTTGATTAACTTTTTTTTTTGTACCATAAATAATTATATCATAATATTTAGAAAATATATTATTGAATTGTTATAAATTCAATAACTGTACTAATTTATGAATCCATCTTATGACTTCCTATTTATAAATTTAAATGTGGTTATTGAAATATTTTTTCTGAAAATCTTAATATTTTTGGTATACACCCATAATTATGGGAAAACCCTTAATTCAGGAATTGACTGGAAAATAAAATGAGATTATTGCTTTGGTAAAAGAATATATAATATTTTTCTTCGAATCTTATGATGTTTTTATAAGTGAACAGGTTTTTCAAATTGTCCTTGTATGTTTTTAGTCTTTAAAACTATAATTCAGATTATTATCATTATCATGTATTATGTTAAAATCCTTTTTATTTAATATAATAAAATATATCATAAAATTAATAAATTTCAGTATATATTAATAAGTTAACCTAATAATTAATTTTATTGAGATATTATTTAAATTCTATTTATGTCGGGACCGAATCGAGATTAAATTTATTTTACACGTGTATGTATGTGTTTGTTAAGTCTTTCAATTATTTTTTCCCTATCTTATGCATTAGAGAGCTGACCATAATATTCATCCAAATAAAGTTCTGAATAAGAAATGAATGAATCACATGATTTCTTTGTATTTAAATGAATTTAAAGAAATTCTTTATTTATTTATACTTATGTTCTCTTCTCAATTGCACAAGTTCAGTCTAATGTCTAGAAACAACGAACGAAACCACACGCTAGAATTGCACTCATCCTTCCCAGAAATAAAAAAGCTATGTACCCTTTTCATAATTATTAGTTCAAAGTTTAAATGTATCACTGAATTTACAGTTTGTATTTTATATTATGCAAGTATGCAGTTTGGATTGTAAAAAAATCCGTTGTTCGCTTCAAAAACCAAAGGTATCGACGAAGATCAAAGATCTTTGCAACGCTTGCATTAAGCTTTTTCACAAAGGTTTATTCTTAATGAAGGACCTTCCAAATGCCTTGCACCATCTTTGTTCTGGTACCGAGGAATCGATCCAAGACGTGCCTCACCCTCAGAGGCACTTCGATAATGAAAGTTCTTTGAGAGCGAAGCACTTCAATTGCTGCAGACGCACTCGAGTGCACCACTTCCATGCATGTGAGCATGGCGATGAAAGGTTTATGAGTTCTCAAGTGCATGTTCTTGCAGAGAAAGGGCCTACTTTAGCAGATTGGCTGGAGCTGTTGTTCCGAGGAGACTGAAGACGACATTGGAGCTACTTGGCTGAAGAGGACTTGCTAAAGGTGAATAAGGTAATTCACCTTTCTGCATTTTGTTATGGTAATCCTTTGTAACGTTGTAATTTTGAATAAACAAATAAAAAAAAATGAAATAAAACAACAATAGCTATTACTTACTATCTCCATAGGATAAATCTTGTTTTAATCTTTTAAACTACAGCTGCCTGCTCATAAACCTAAAATAATGTTCAACTCTCAATATATTAAGACACTTAGAAGGGAACATTGAAATCAATCATGTCCTTTAAAATTTTCCGGTGAAAAGCGTTCGTACCTTTTTTTTTTTTTTTTTTTTTTTAAATAAAAAGCTAAATTTACAAGAAATTTCACTTGGAACTAATTTTTAACAAGCAGAAACAGGAGTATTACTTTAGCGTTACCGATTAACCAGCAATGAATTCATTGCAAATGTTTATCCACTTGGATTCACATCATTTGAAAGACATTTCACAGCCATCTGAGTGTATTAGCCCGAAAAGGGTACTCCATTCATCATTTCAGCATTAAGTTTCGAATTCATCAAAAAAAAAAAAAAGAAAAAAAGGGGTATTGTGGGGAAATGACTCAGCTGAAAATTAATTTTTAGAAAGAATTTAATAGAAAAACGTACCTACTGTTATTAATTAAAATAAAAATATCCAAAGGCTAAAAGCATAGATTAACAAGTTTGTCATTTATTTTAAATTGACATTAAAATTAAAAATTATTATAAAAAATAAATAAATAATCAATTGTAATTATTCATGAAACAGTCTAAATGGCTTGCAACAAATTAATTACATCGTTAGGCAGAAATTACAAATACCAACTCTGAAAATACACCAAAGAACGTGGAAATGTAGGCATGGATTTCCTCTGTAAAAGTGTAAATTACAAAGGACAGGAAGAGCGCAAAGCCCTTAGGTTAAGAACATTTACTTTTGTGTGTTTTTAAATTTTTTTTTTTAATTGACAATTAAAATTTTCACTTGACACCGAACAATGCTCTACTTTATTCTAGACAGACGTTGTTGATTAATTGTTTGTTTTCAACGTAAAACATCATGATTCCTATCTATTTTGAGGTGTAATACATTAGGAAGTTAAATAAAATATTTAATTTTTTATAAATTTTATTTATTTATTGATATTTACAACTGTATAAAAAATACAACCAGTAAATTTGATCATAAAGACATAATGATATGATACAGGAAGTAGAGAAACTACCCAGTAGTAGAACTCTAAAAACAGTTTACAATATAAGGTCACGAGGCCATCTTCTTTTCAGGCGCCTCGGAGGATTGCCAGGAATGGAAGAGGAAGCAAGCTTATAAACTAGTGGGATTGGGTGAAATAAAATATAAAACTTTATATATTTTTTTTTATAGTGCTCAGAAGATAATTCTTGGATTTCAACTTAAATAGGAGTCTTGCCGATTAGAATTGCTCTAATATAAATTTATAAATCAAATGATAATGACTTTGTATCTAGTACAGTTATTATACGGGTAGATTTAAAATTATCAAAAACATTATAAAATAAGACATGGAGTGGAATTGTATAGAATATGAGTCAGTTTTAATTGATTTATAAAATTAAATTAAAGTGTTTCTCATTTACGAGACTCCTAGTTACATTTACTACTTCATTAAAGTGCCCCAAGGACTCAGAAATTATATTTAGGGTGCATACAAAAAAAATTTCATTCATCTCTTTCCTATCATCAGGGAGATATAAGGGGTCTTTATAGTTACTATTTCCCTAGAATATATGTTTGTACATTGTACGGTTGAGCAAGGAGGTGATTTTGTCAGAATCACGCTTGACCACAAGATTTTTACTCAACTAAGGGTATCCACTTTATATATGTGATCCATGTGTATTGTATTATATTATGTAATGTTTAATTTTAACTTAATATTTGTTCTTAAAGAACTCTTTTTCTTTATCAAAGTGAAACGTGATATATAAAAAAATGTGTTGTATGATTTTTTTCTTCTATTATTTATTATATATAACTTTAAACAAGTTTGTACTGTTTTTAAAAACTAAATCATTCTTTAATTACATAACAAAAAAAAATTTGATATTTAATTTATTGTATGTTTACTGGTCACTAAACCATAATTTAAAATTATATCAAAAAAAAAAAACGAATCCCCATAAATGGACCCAAATCACCGTCTTAAGATGTTTTTTTATTTTCTTTTGAATTCAATCCGAGGTTGCTTCCTTGAATAAAACAACTTAGACCACAAGGACGGTGGATAAATGACGAATGAATAGGAGCCTGAAAACTGTTGAAACAAAAACAGAGTAGGGAAGTATGCAACTGAAGGGGAAGAAAAAAGTTCAATAGAACGAAAAAAGAGAACTAATTCGTGAAGAGATGACGTTACAAAGCTCAAGCGTAACGTGGCTAATGGAGGGTAACAGGAGCCGCGTGCTGTTACAGTTCCAAATGTCACAGCTCCAGTTCGGGGTCACCGGTTACGTTTGTTCATTTCGCATAATCACATAAATAGTACTAAGCTATTTTTCTGCTGAAGAGCGAAGTGAAACTTATCTTTTGAATAGGCCTATTTTATTTATTTAAACAATATTTTAAATTAAAAAAAGGATTAGTCATCAATAAACACTTCTGCATATTTGATTGTTACAATTAATTTTAGTTACTCGTTCACAGCCATGATTACAGACTGACAGTTCTTTTTTCCAAATGAAAATTTCCGATGAAAAATTAACTAACTCCAATTTTAAGCGTTTTCAGAAAAATACTTTTAATAAAATTTCTAGTAACACAATATTATTCTTTAGCAAAATATGACAAAAAAAAATGTAACAGTTTACCAAAATTTACATTCTGATCTTTAACATGTATTCAATGCTGAATTGTTATAACTGAAACTAAAAACGTAGGAGAGATCTTCCATAATAGGAATAGGTTTAGAAGTTTAAAATTTTTTTTTGTGTTAATTGCCTAAATAAAGTGAAATATGATTTTTATGTCCTTCAATTATAAAAGCTGCAAACTGAAAAAAACTAAGAAAGTTTAGAAAATGATAAACATTGGCTACCGTGTATGGCCACCAATGTTTTTTTTTTTTTATCATTTGGAAGCGATAAACCCTATTATTTAGAAACTCTTTGCATAAGCAAAGATATAAAATTTAAAGCAACTGCTTATACTAAATGTAGAAATTTAGGTAAGGTCAGATAATCCACTTCGTTAAAATGTAAGGATAAACGATACAAGTTTTTATTTTGACTCCAATTAAGAAGTTATTTATTGATTACTTTCTTCTGTGCTTGTTGTTCGGACGAATCTATTATTAAAAAATTCACCTTTAA
>NW_027105402.1:130566-138708 GCF_000696795.3 Halyomorpha halys | reverse complement strand
TATATATATGAAACTAAGTTGTAAGTGAAAGAAAAACAAACTAAACCTTATTACAATGAAGATTGTTAGATATGTATTTTTTTTCTAGAGAATCATTATTTTTCAACCACTTGAACATTAAAAAATTATTTGCCATAATTATCTTTGAAATATTTCATTACAGATAGGTGCGATTATTACATTTCCTAGTCAATCGTAAACCTTTTCATTTGAAATGTACTTTTTTCCACTCTAACTGATTTTTTTTTTCTATTTGTAACTGGATTTGAACTAATTAGTAAAGTATACATATTATTTCTTTATTTAAAAACTAATCAGTTTATTTTAGTCATTTATGACATTTAAAATCATTTCCACATATTCATTCGACATTTTTTCCTTTATTAAATAAACGATATATATATATTTTTATTTATTTCTTTTTTTTATAATCGAACTTTATTTATTGATAGATATTACAATTGCCACACCGTTGTGGGCAATAGGTAATAGTGATGAATGATCACATTCTTACTAAAATAAAATAAAATAAGAATGAAAAATAAATAAATAAATGAAAAAAAAAGTTAAATAAAATCTCTCACTTCAAAATGAATAAAATCTCTCACATAAAAATAAATAACATCTCTCACATAAAAATAAATAAAATCTCTCACATAAAAATAAATAAAATCTCTCACATAACAATAAATAAAATCTCTCACATAAAAATAAATAAAATCTCCCTAAACGATATTAAATACTGATTTAGATATTTAAACATAATATTTTTAATAAATATTATGATTTAGTGGAGGTGAGGAGTATTTGAATTACATCTATTTGTATGAACACATTTCCCTTATATGTTCGAAGAAGAATTTTTCTAATAAGTTGATAAACATTCGATCGCCCCATATTATTGTTTTAAAACTTAATGGTGACTATTTATTAATTTAATATTATATTTTAAAATAGGACTTGAACGCATGAATTATTTATCATCTAATGAAACTTGATTGGATGAATTTAGTTTATTAATTACTTTTCCCGGAATATTAAACTCTTAAATATTATTAATTAAATTCTTATCGTTATTGGTTATTTCGGAGTTGAGATTACGGAAAAAACCTAAAGTAAATAATTAAGAAGCACCTGCCAGAGTAGCTACCATTTGACTTTTGGGCGACGAATTTCAAAGATGAGAGTTTAATTCTGGTTTAATTATTATTAAATATCTTTAAGTGAATACTATTCATTTTAATTAAAATTTATGCTTATTACTTAATTTAATTTACTCACTTGTTTAGTATCTCCTGAAGGGTTTCTATCATCAATTTTCCTAATCAAGGAGGCACAGAAAATATAAATGATAAAAAAATAATTTACTTGATGAGTGGATTATACCTTTAAAAGAAAATGATAAAAACATAACATACAATATGAACTAGTTATGAAGTTGGCAAGTAAATAAACAAATTAATTAAGCAATGAACTCTTTATTAAAATATTCAATGGAATAGACTTTAGTAATAAATGAAAAAATAATGTTTAACTCGTTATCTACTAATTTTAAACAATTTTAATTCGATATTCGACTGGAAAAAAAAATTATTGACTAACTTCATCAAAAATCTATATAAATATTATTCCAATGATTTATTAATTACATATGAATACTATTATATCATTATTATATTGGTTATATACAATGATACGTATAAACCTTTTATAATTTTTTTTTTTTATAAATAATTTAGGAATCATATCTTTTTTAGATATTTCGCGACAACTACCAACGAATAACCGTTTGGAGGAAATAAGAAACGAGATATCTTACTTTTTTTTCCTTTCCTGTTTTTAGAATGCTCCTTCAAACAGCTTAGGGGGTATAAGTTGTCAGTAACCTGATAGTCCAGCGTCAGGTGTCATTTGCAAATCGCCCATAATGTGCCTTTCTTTTTTATATAGGCACTAATTTGCAACTTCAGAAGATAAGAGTCTTTAACATAAGCGTTATAAAACTAATTAAGTTAAGAAATATAAATGTTTCTCCAATTAATCAAGGACAAATGCTATGTTTACGGTAGTAAAAATAAAAACGTGTTGTTATAAAGTGGAATTTTTGATGAGGGTGAAAATTTGATATCAACCTTATCACTTAACCATTAACAATATGTGGTTTTATTATATAAAAGAGTTTTTTTTTTCTTAATTAAAGTCGAGTATAAAATTAATAACTCTTAAAATTTTAGATTTTCATTCATAAGGAAATCTTGTCAGCTATTAGGAATAGTTTCGGATCGGTTCTTAAATATTAAAAAAAAAATCTTTTTTTAAAAAGGAAAATGCTTAAAATACTATTTTTTTTTTTACCGTAAATAATTTATTTTTTAATTAAATTTCACCGGAAAAGGGTTTCATAACCCAAGAAAACGAATTTGAAAGTCATGTGGAATGTGTTTGTATAAGTATTACACTACGCTAAATTCCAATTTTGTAATTTATTTATTACTTGCTAAATTTTTTGTAATTTATTTTTTTCGATTTAAAACATTTATTTATTGACACTCAAAGTGTTCATAAATTAATACGATACGTATAGTAGGCCTGCTGTTTTGTAAAAAATAAATAATTAACATCAATGATTTCCAATTTTCAACTTTTCCTGAAATGATACAATTTTTAACCATCTATTAATTTTCAGCCTTTGAAAAGTACTTCTTTTTCCCATTATTAAAGTAGGGAAGTAAATTTAACGGTTAAATATGGAAGCTTACTACATCACCTGTCTGTCATTTATTGTTATGATTAGGGAAAGTAATATACTATTTAGAGTTTTATTCAAAACAATGCTTATTATATGCTAGATTGAATTTCTAATTCAACTGAATTGTGTAAAGTTTTGCTTTTCTGTTATAAGAAAAGCGTTCATATCTATAACCAGTCTAGCAAACTAGGCAAGTCGGTCATGAACCTTCAGCCGAAATTAATTAATTGTCTACTCTAGGAGGATGTATTATTTCGCTCGCTTAATATTCAACGCGTAAGTTTTATAAGAAACTTTATATTGAGATTTTTTATATTTTTTGTTTAAGATCTGAGAAAAATAAAACAGCGAAGCTCTCTGTAAAACAACGTAACCCTGTCTTCATTCAATGAAATTATACCCGGTTTATTATAATTCTATCCAACCTTGAAATGTTAGTAACGTTTGAGTTGTTTGGCATCAAAACGCCGTTAATGGAAATAGTGTAATTAGGGAAGACATAAGTCTATCATATTCTACCTTATATAACTCAAAAACATGAGCTAAGACCTAAAATACGAGTCTAGTTTACCAAATGTTTTTAACCAAAAAATAAAGACAAAAGAAATGGGATAAAATAACGAAATTTACATAGAGACGGAGATTAATCAAAGTTTTAGACTGATAAAGAATTTGAAAGGTTAATTCTAAAAAGGTTGGTACCAAACCCTTTCTTGAGTTATATTATTTTATTAAATATTAATTATTAAGTTATATTAATATAGCACGTCGGTATATTATTTTATTTTCTCTTCTAAATGAATTAATTTAATTTTTTTTTGGCGATTCTGTTATAAAAGCCCTGCTGTTGGTCGATGAAAACTTTATGAAGAGTTAATTTCAAATCCAGTTCCAATCCAGTTATTTCGAGACAATTGTATGAGCAAATACTGAGGTCATGGCACCAACACGTTCACTTGTTGCTTTCTATTTTCAACGGCTAATGAAAGTGGACTGAAAGAACTGGGCAAACAATTCCTGGAATAAAGTGGTCAAGATTCTATGATCATCGAAAATTTACATATAAAATATTAATGGAATAAACTGATGAACTATATATCTTTATAAATGTATACCGATTCCTAATTTTAACTAATTTTATGATATAGCTCGATATATTTACATTTATTTCAAAAACTGCAACACTCGATTTTAGTAAATGTTTTACTAAGTACGATAAAGAAAAAAAAAATACGTGATAAGAAAGCGGGTGAAGAAGGACAGATTCCCTCCAATTATTTTTGGTATTATAATTTTCAGAAATTATAACGACATCGTATTCTTCGAATAAAAAGAAGCTGGAGTAAATGTGTATTAAGAACAGAGTATGTCCATTGTCTATCGAATTATTCTTGGTGATTTTATCTTCACATTTATGGTCATGTTCATACGCTTAAAATAAAATTAAAATTAATAAATAGGCCCGGTATTCCTCAAGGTAGTATCTTAGGTCCAATCCTTTACACGGTTTATACAGCTGACATCCCAATCCACCCTAACACAGTCCTAACAACATACGCTGATGAAACATGTAAACTCTCTGTAAACAACGACCCTACTAATGCATCACAAACACTACAGACACACATAACATCCCTTGAAGAATGGTGTCAAAACTGGAGAATCAAAATAAATCCTGATAAATCCCACCAGATCACCTTTACTCTCCGTTGTAAACCTATACTCTCCAGTCCTACAGTATCCTTTCTAAGTACTCGACTAACGCCTGTTGAACAGATTCGATACTTAGGACTCCATTTTGACAAGAGACTTAGATGGAACCCACATACAAGACTGAAACGACAAAAAACTGCTCGTGGTTTTCGATTGCTACAACACCTTCTTGGCAAACGCTCTAAACTTTCCATACACTATAAAAAATTATTATACACTACGATAATCAGACCAGTTTGGACATATGGAATTGAGCTGTGGGGATCTACCAAACCATCAAATTCCTCCCGCATCCAATCCTTACAATCCAAAATCCTTGATGCACCTTATTACGTTACAAATAAAATCATCCACAAAAACCTTAACATCCTATTCGTGGCAGATTTGGCCCAAAACAGATATGCATCTTTTCATTCCAAACTCCTTACCCATCCTAACCCATTAGTTGTTAATCTCTCATCCTTAACAATCCCTGATAAGCCTCCGAGGCGTCTGAAAAGAAGATGGCAACGGGACCTTCTAATTTAAATTAATGCTTGAATATAAATAAAACATTCCACAGATTTACTTATTGTATTTATTATTTGTACAGTTGTAGATTACATTAATTAAATAAAAAAATAAATAAATGGGATATTTCCTTAGAGTTAAAACTAATGTGATATAAATAAAACCTGATACATGATGGGAATCTAAATTATTATTCTACAATTTCTCTTGGATAATCCAACAATGATTTCTACTGGTGCATACAATAAAAATGTACACATAAATTTAATTAATTAAATAAACTTTTTGTGAAGAATTTATTTACATAATCAGCACTGAAATGAATATAATGAACCTGTTATGTCCAGAATCGTTTCGTTGGGAATAATTCAGAAAGACCTATCCTAACAATGATCTTCAGTTAGGTTCCATCCTGTCATTCCCAGTCCAGGCTTACGTAATCCTTCTAACTTATTCTGTTCACCTTTTCGTTCACTCTCTGGAATAGCTTTCAGCATTTCAAGTGACCACATTTCTTCTTCAATCTGCATAAATCTCCTCTGAACCATGTCATGAAGGTTGTTATTCTTTCTGTTGATCTCAAACCGAATAACTTTTGGATAATCTTAAAATCTATTTTTATTAATACTGTTTTTTAAATCTCTATTTATTTAAATAATTTTAAAATGTCCAAAAGATGAATAACGATCTTTATCAACTATATTTCCTTTAAAATAAGATTTATAACAGAGATGTTATCTTGACTTCCATCGAGGTCGAACCAAAGGCTCGAACATATTTTTTTGCTGCATTATACCTGGATCCGACGCATGCGTGTCCCAAGATATACTTAAAGCCCAAGAAATCCTTAAAACGTTCCGGAATATAAGAGCTACAAACCTAGCAATGAAATAATTTCTTTATTATTTAGTCTTATTGTTTTAGAGTACAGACGTGAGGTGCGCAGTCTCAGTTGTGCAACGCTGACTGTTTAGTCATTTATTTATATTTAGAGACTTAAGGCTTTGTTTTAGAATCTACTTTTTTTTTTTGTTGTTTTTTTAAATTTAATTCAGTTGATGTCAGAATCATTAGTTATTTACTTACACATGAAGTTTCTAATCCATTAAAAGAAATTTATCTACTTTATATTAGTTATAACCAAACAATTTTAGTAAAACTGAGAATTTTTATGAAAAACAATTTTTTTTTTATTAGTATTCAAGCAAACTACAACCGATTTTGAATGTTGGCTGTCGATTAACTTGATTTTTAAAGCGACGTTATGATAAGTATTGATTTTATAATAAATATTTACAAAACATCGTTTTATTCAGAGATAAAATTACACAAATGGTGTAATCTCATTTTAGTTAAGAAAAACATTACCTGCATCGATCAGAAAAACGCTCAACATCATGATACCCATGACATCTGAGGCGGTTTAGTTCGAAGCGTTTTCAGAAAGGAAAACCGAATCAGCGGGTCGTTTATTTGTTTTGAACGGATGATGTCAGACATAGCGTACCGAAACGCCAGACGTATTTCAAACCGATTCGGTGAGTGATTCAGACCACCTTTCGAGTGTTTTCTGGTGGTGAGTAATTGAATCATATTGCATTCACTTTGACAGCCCTAGCGGTTTAGTAAACAGTTCCCTAACCATTTGGTGAATATATTTATTTTTTTAAAAATTATTTTACTATAATGAAAAAAATAGATGCTAAAAATTGTTTAGTGAAGTAGAGAAGCTTCCTGTATCATGCGGATATGACAGTATTTTCCATGGTTATGCGGAGTTCTAATAGGGGTATTCATGACCTTTAGTTTAGCATGTTAAATGAAGAAATATTTCCTTCTTTTATCATGTTAAAACGATATAACATATAACATGGTTGAGAGCCTGTTACTAGGTCTGTTAAATGGGGAATGACGCAACAGACCAGCTGAGCTCTGCGTGTTTAGTTACTTGCTCGTAGTTTGTGTTTTGATTGTCTTAGTATTGTTTTGGATGTTTAAACACGACAATCATTAGCCAAACTTTCACACTTATACCTTCCACTCACTTCAGGCATGTGGTAATAAATTACATTAATCAAAACGTAGGAGTAACAATAACAAGAAATTTTGGAAGGTAAGGTTACTAAACAAATTGCTCAGACAATGCGCTAGGAGCTCCTCTGCATTTAATATTTAACATGACTTTAAATAGGGATGCTCACAATCTTATTCTTATAGCATTTAACATGTTAAAACATTTTACATTAAACAAAATATCATGAATACCACTACTATCCACCTGAGAATCCCTGAGCCCCCAGGTATGAGAGCTCTTTGAGATCCCAGCGCATCCCTCACACCGCGCCACTGGTAATGAGCCAGTGTAGCCTGAGCAAGTGCGCTAAAGAATAATAATTTATTAACTTAAATTAATAATATTAATATTTGTTAATACATTTTCGCAGTAAAATGTTATTGAGTGTTCACTCGATGAATCTGAGTGTGTTCCTGATAAAAAGTAAGTAACTTGCTATAATTAAAATATTGTCGTATTAAAAGACAAAAAATACTTTTTGATGCTCTACTGAAAAGTAACATCTTTAAACTTACCCTTGATTAACCTTTTTTCATTTAGATGTGTGATATGTTAAGTGTTTCTTAATAATCCGTTGTTATGAAAAAAATAATTCTCCAAAAGATATTAGAGAAGTCTATTTAATAGTGTAGAAGTCTTTAATGTTTGGACCATCATTCAGAGTACCAAGAAAGTAACTAGTGGACTTAATAAAGAGCTTAGTGGAATGTGCTTAAGTCCCGAATTTCTGGGCTTAAACTAGATGGCTTGGGCAGTGAGCAGTTATTATTCAACGAAATTACTAAATCATCCCGTTATTTCCTACTTTATTTATTATTACATTTCTCTCCAGATCGCAGGCTAATTTATAATCAGCAGTATTACACTACAGAAAACTGTAAATTCATAATTCATTTAATTAAATCAATAGTATTAGAAAACTATTCGTACAATTATGTTCATATCTAGGTAAGATATTTAATCATTGAGTTATTATGTTTCAATCTTTAAAAAGAACTTATTTTTTTAACATTATAAATTATTTATTTATTGTGAGCTGGAAGACAATTTTAGAATATTTTTATATATTATAATTGTGGATTCACTTTTGTGTGTA
>NW_027105402.1:116990-130368 GCF_000696795.3 Halyomorpha halys | reverse complement strand
TATTTTCATTTTTATTTTACATATATTTTCTAATAAATGTGTTTCTTATAAATATTTGTTTCAATAAAAACAATTTATTTTTACTATAAAAAATATATTTTAATTGTAACAAATTTCAATTTAAGAGTTAATTTTACATTTAAAAAACTAATTAGGCTTCAAACATATCTAGAGGAAGAAAAATGTGATTATACAACTTTAATTCCTACGTTTTTAAACGTAAATTTGGTCCCAATAGCTCAAGATGGAATGCGGTGGGCTAGGTTGATTTAAGGGGTCAAAGACCTAAATCGTCGAATTTCCATTTTTTTTTTCTTCTAAATTATTTTAATTATTTTCTCTATATAACTGTTGTTATTTCTGCTTGAATTTTCAATAAATATAACGGAAAAGGCATGATTATGAGATAACATTCATAAAATGAGGAAAAACCAAATAGTTGGATATTCAAATTAAAACCATAAGTAAATTCAAAAAGAGAATATTTTCTAATAGATTTGAATTTTTTAAAAAGTTTTCTACTAATAACGGAGGTTATGTCGTATATAAAAACTAGATAGTGAACATTCCTTCCAGTTTTAATTTCCTTTATTAATATCTTCTCTCACCCATATTTTTCATAATTGTTATTTTTTATTTAGTTTGAGTTAATTGCTTTGGAATGAACTATCAATTAAGACTGCTTCCACAATCATAATCCATAAATCCTATAATTCCTTCTCTAATAAATAAAATATAAATTCAGAGATCAGGGTGTTAACCTGATCCCTGAATTTATTATTTTTACTTTTAACACATTGACATGGGATGTGAGTAGTGTGGAAATATTTTATCATGATAAATACACTGAAATTTCTAGTGTATTTAAGTTACCCCACCCACGAGGTAGGAATAAAACAAATAATTTTTTCTCTCTTGATCTTTCATAAACACAAAAACATTTTCGATTTTAATAGTGATTAAAATTTTATTTCTATAAATAAGCTAATTTCGTAACAAATTAATGGTGTATAGTGATCATAAATAACTATTTTACAAACAAAATAAATTGATATTAGCTGGCTTTCCAATAAACATCTTCATGTTTAATATTTTAGAGAAGTTTTTATAACTAACATAATTATTCATGTATCTTACTTACTTAAATAAATTAATAACGGGCTGTATAAGGAAAAGAGAGAGAGAGAGAGAGATAATAAAACACTTAAAATCTGACACTCGAATATTAACACAACACGTACACATTTTAGGTTTTAAGTACATTCCATGTTTTGAGTATTGAGTACATTCAACTCAAATTTACTAATTAAACGTGTTATTCCTTACTTTCACGCTACAAACAAAAATAATCGTATTCAGATATAGGTACTCAAAAGCTATAATTAATTAAGTACTTCCTGTACACCTTGGTTAGAGTACATTTTAACATGATTACACTTAATTTGAGTATTTTATCAGTATTCATCGAATTTGTTTGTATAGTATGGGCGTTTCTTAGGGGTTGTTGGTTAGGTAATGGAATATATAGTTCCAAACACTAGTAATAAAAAATATTACTTTAATCTAGTTCATAGTTGGGCCTTTGTACCAATAAAAATCACAACAGTGATAAAAGATCAATAGGAAAATTATCTTAATGAAACTAAGTGATTTTTGTTCAGACCATTAATACATCAACATACTACTTATAGATTTAGAAAACAAATATATAAATATTCTGATATTGAAAGTACTAAATATTATTCTGTTAGGCATTTGAATGAATATCTGGAATAAATACTTGATTTTGAATAAAATAAGTATCCAAAATAGATTAATTATGAATTGAGTAGAAGCTAAAACTAGTTATTGGGGCGAGAGAGATGAAGGGATGTTCAAAATCTATTCCCAAAAATTGTGACCGTGATTTACCGGAAGGCTAAGGAGTATTTTATGAAATTTTCCCTTTCACTGTAGCTTTGTGGAACAATGAGTTCCCTAAAAGTGTATATAAGAATTTAATAACAACCAAGAATGATGATTGTCACAATTTTTGAAGTGGGTTAAAAAATTGTGGGGTCTAAAATTGAAGTGGGGTCTAAAATCTTCTAAATATATTTGGGGATTTCAAATTATTGAGGAGGAAATACAGATTCAGAGTCTTGATCTTGAATAAATGAGAAGTATTAGAATCCAGAATAAAAAAAAATTTACAGAGGGATAAGAATAATGCCTTATCAGTACTACAGGTTCCTTGGTACGCGAAGGGAATTTATATAGATGATTGAAAATAAAACTTTCAATCTCAGTGATGAACCATGGGGAAGAGCCAGTTAATTCAGCAAACAAATGATACTTTTTCATATAAGATGTTACATAACGATATCTCCAAGACAGCCATGAATTAATTTTTAAGATAAGACTAAAAACAGAAGTTCTAAATAACACGCACTTAATTAAAAAATGTAAACCCATATATTACTAATCCATATTTAAATAATTACAAACACAAAATTATAATTAAAGTTTTTTGTGGATATGTAGGCACATATAAGATACATTTTTGGCAAGCATTTAATGCAATTTTCATCAAGTTACAAATGCAAGGATTGAATTGTGAAGAAAAAAACAATTATGTTCTCATAAATTGAAGAATATTCATTAAAATTAACCGCTATCACGTATAAATATTTACTACGTTAATAGCTCACATTTAGTTTTTTTTAATGAGATATTTTTAGAAATAACAATGTGTGATACGACGCTGCAACAGTTGCTCTGTTACGTAACCGAATGTACCACCTAATAAAAAAAAAAAAAATACTTATTATAAATTCTAAGATTGAAATAACCAAACAATGCCTTTTTTTACAATAAGCTTCCCATATCCTTGCGTATGTTTTAGCATTATTACAAATATTGCATATTTCAAAATTCAATATTTCATAAAAGGATTCGTCTGGTTATGAAATACATTTACTACGTACCGGGGAGTAGGAAATGATTTTAAATAAAGAGGGTATAAGTAATCAAATATTTAAATGAAGGGTCATAATTGGTAAATTTTAATATCTTAACTAAGATATAATAGTTAATCGAGATAATTAATACATTTATCAGTCCTATTATTGACACTATCTATAATGATTTATAAAAAAATATTGTGGAGACTGGTGTACAAAAATAAATTTCACCTACGTCCTTGGATTTAATGACTTGAAATTTCAAATTTGTTTATTAGTTGATTGCACATATTAAAGCAGCCTTTTCACTTCATTGATTTTGAATGGGATTTTTAATTTCAACTTTCTTAGTCTTAAGAGTATCTTAGTCTTTCTTATAGTATCTGCGAGGTAAATTACATCAACGCCGAATTCATGACTTGTAAAATGTTCAGTGTCGTTTCCCTTATCGAAATTCTTTAGGGACGCGACCAAAGATAATTTTGACAATTAAGAACATCCTAGGATATTAAAAAAAAATGTTTTATCACTAACATAGCGTATTTTTGCTAAACCAATTCTAAATCGAAATAAATAAATAAAAGAGAGAAAAATATAGAAGCAATTTATGCGAACCGTGTAATTAATTATTAGTTGAATTAATTAACAACATTATTAGTTTGATTGATATATACCGCAAACCATATGCACATGTATTGATATAGCTATTAATATAGATTGAATATTTCTGAATACATAACTATATAAAGAGTGTATATTAAAATATAAATTAATCATAAAATGAACAATAAATGATAGACAAATAAATAAAGAAAAAATAAAAACATCCTCTTAACTACCGATACAAATTTTAAGTGTTCGTAATTATTTTTGGAAAGATTTTTTTGTATTATAGATTTGAAATAAAATAAGTTGAAGGTGACTAGATAAACAGACATTAAGTTTATTTTAAATAATTATGTTCTGGACGCTATAGTTGTTTATTATGTTTTACCATAAAACAGTAAACTGTTTGAATAATAATTGCTTAAGCGTTATATACATTTTTTTTTCTTGAAATCAAAACGAAATTATTAAATATTTAATTATGGTAAGTAATTTATATTGAAATGTCCCATTTAAGTAGAAATAAATTACAATGATTTATTTGATGAATACTCGTTAACTTTGGGTGGTATTCCCAAACAGATATTGTCATCAGTGACGCAATATAGAGTAATAATATAAAAAAATTAGACAATGATTTTCGTAATATCTTCGATAAGGGTTGGTTGTTAGAACTTAATTTTGGCTTCTAGTACTAACACTTGACTGATTAGCTTTATAAATAATTAATATGTAATTATTTATCGATGAGCAATACATTAACATATTAAAATATAAATAGCTTAAATTTTAATAATAAGTTTCTTGGCCTACCTCTTCGGCGGCAACCACAGCGAGGCAGAATATCAAAGCGTATAGGACGGACATGATCGCGTTACTGACCTGCCCTCCGCCCTAACCCCCTTTAATATACTCCCCCACTCTTCGGAACTGGAAGGCTTCGCAGCCGCAGGGGAAGCGCCGAACATCAGGGTATGCGCGTCTGTAATTATGGAAGACTGGCTTGGGATAAATAATACGCTTCAGACTTGTTTGCGAAAAATAAACACCTGACAAGCTGAAAAACCTTAAACAAATTTATATCTGATTAGTTAATTTTTGTGGTAATCAAACTAACGACAGATTAGAAAAATAATACTATAATGTTTCTTCTTTTCAAATTAATAAACCTGAGTATTCCAAGATATCTAATATTGCTCATCCAACTATATTTATTCAATATACCCTTGTTCGGTTAAGTAAATAACAAAATCTCCCACTGTCCTGTTTAATATAACCTCTGGTCCCCCACAACGGTTCTGTTTGAATTCAGTATTATTAAATTTATTTACTGATCGTTAATTCGAAATCTCTGTGCCGATGTTACAGTATTAAAAAATAAAACATTGAAGTACCTTAAAAATGAGGATTAGACCTAAATATTTTTTTTATACTTTTTATTTACTGATAGATATTACAATCTGGCACACAATTGTGGGCAATAGGTAATAGTGATGAATGATCACATTCATACTAAAATAAAATAAAATAAGAATAATATGAAAAAAAATCTCTCTCTTAAAATATATACAAACTGAAGGATAAACAAAATTAATATAATCAAACTATGTGTATGAATAAATAAATAATCTATAGTCATATTTATACTCTTACATACAACATTTACACAATCGACCCGAGGATCCCTGAGCCCACTCTATTCCCCACGTGTGAGATCAGAGCTCATAAGATCCCAGCGCATCTCTCTCGCCGCATCACTGGTAATGAGCCAGTGGAGGCTGAGCAAGTGCGCTAAAGCCGCTAACTATCAACTTGAGTGGAGAATCTGACCATTGTCAGAACTCCAATTGTGGACCTAAATATTACAAAAGACAAATCATACTTTTCACAAAACGACGACCTATACTTCCCCCGAACATAGTTTTAAATGATACCTTGGTTTTTTAGGATCTTATTCGTGTCAAAACATACCTTAAATATACATGTTGACATGTTGTATATTATTTTTTTTTTATAAAATCATTGACTTTCCAATGATATTCATCTATATATATCATTTCCGAAAATCCTTTTTCAATTTGGAAAAAATATTTTACTTTTATATTCCTAAGTTTATTATCAAATTGTTTTATTGTTGTGAAATGGTGAAATTA
The DNA here is from genome assembly GCF_000696795.3 of Halyomorpha halys. NCBI lineage: Eukaryota > Metazoa > Arthropoda > Insecta > Hemiptera > Pentatomidae > Halyomorpha > Halyomorpha halys. Next base: position 124,667 of record NW_027105402.1, on the reverse strand, counting down.
AAGGAATAGAAAAGGGAAAGAAAAAAAATGAATGAATTGAAATATTTGTATTTGGTGTATAGACAGAAATTGATTGTAAAAGGAAACTGTAGGGAAAAAAATTGTTTTCTTTCTATTTTATTATACCATGTAACTATATGTAATTTATATATGTCCGATTACGGATTGATAAGTATGCTGTGTGATATAGCAACCTGATGTATTTAGGCAGCATAGATGAATAAAGTATTTCTCTCTCTCTCTTTTTATATTTATACATTTTTCATTATTAAAATTTGGGATGGTTAATTATGTCTAATAAATCAAATTAAAAGTATGTTAGAGGAATTTATCTATAAATTCGTCATTTAAGCTCTATTTGACTATTTTAATGATGATGAAACCTATCTGATATCAACTCAATAATTTTACATTTATCTACCGAGTTCAATAAAAATCGTCATTCTTTTTTGAGAAAATTAGATTAAAAAAAAAAAAAAATAAAATCTATTATATAAATTGGCAGTTCCAGTCAGCCGATTTTATGGATAATTCAGTAACATCCCAGGCATAAACCTATTCTAAATATGTTCCAGTTTTGTACATTTTTGAGCAAGGCTATTCAATAATCACAGATTTCCATCGAACACTGAATAAAAATTTTTTAGGAACGTAATTCTTCGCATGCTATAAATTTCGTAGATATTATAATAAAAGTAAAAAAAAAACAAAAACGAAACTGTTTAAAAAACTGATACTGACCGTTTTAATGTATTGAGTGATGACTCATCACTGAACTACAGAAAATGACTTTAGAGCTTCTTCGATAACTATAGACATAAACTTTAACAGCTTTGTTGCCATATTTCAAAGCGATATAAATGACCTTCAAAACTTTATTATTGTGTTATTCCACAGACTGAATTAGTTTAGTCCACAAGAAATGTTTTAGGAGAGCGGTTATATCCTTTTTTAGAATCGCACTTAGAATTTCATCCCATCAGGCCAGGTATCAGTGCACACATATTATAGGAGGAGTCTTTAACTTATACCATTTCCATTCAGTTCTTAATTGATTTTAACATCTTGAAAATAATATGAAATTGACAGACGTAAGCTTAGTAGAAATAGTGCTAAATCTACTATAGTGCTAGCTCACAACAATGAATATACATACGCGTAATAAGTGCAAAGATTGAATGGTGAAATTTGTATATATGTATATATTTGTAAAAGCTTATTTCTTTGTTCCAGGAGGTAAGAAAAAAAAAAAAAAAAAAAGTGGAATTAAAAATTTACTTGTTAAGGAATTATTACTCCTAAGCATGTAACAATAAATAAAAACACATATTTATGAAAATAAAATTTATTAATGTTTGATTAATTACGAACTTTATTCATTTTAGTAATTATTAGTCAGGTTACAAACTATCTGGTTACTAAAAATTAAGAGGATATAAGATTATAAATGATTGGTATACAATTAGTGTCAATCTTTAACATCTGCATTAGTATTAATGATTCATATAACTGATTTAGTTACATAGTGGTATGTAAATAAGTTCCCAGATATAAATAGGATTCTTTTATGCGCACTAGTATGTCTACGAGTCCCAGTTTTATTAGATTTTATTTAATGATTTTTATTGAGAAAATAATAAAAGCTTCCTCATTCAGTAGGGATGTGTATTAGGGATGCATACATCCATTCATAGAATATATACATGATAAAGAGAAATAACAAAGTATATTAAAGTAAATAAAAAAATTAGTACTAAATAAATATGATAAAAAAATATATATATAAAAAATTTAACAGACAATGTTACATAAAAACTATAAATCAGTAAAAGTGGGAATTGGATGCTGTCACAAGCCAAAACAGTGGTACTATTAATGTTTCGAATATTTTTTTTAATATATACTGTTTCTTTTTAAATTAAGTAATCATTTTTTTTTCTTTAAGAACGTACATTTTTTTTAGTAATTAAACGTTTTAATTGAATGCTTTGTTATGAACTGAGTTTGATGATATTTCATGGGCAGTTCTTAAAAAAAAAAAAAACTGTTTACAGAAAAATATTTAACTCGAAATTTTAAATATAATAATATTAAATTAAAAAATACTAAATTAAATTAAAAATATTAAATAAATGTTAGAAGTTCAATATTTTTTTCTAAACACATTGAAATAGTAACATATCGATCTTATCGGATAGCTAGGTTTTAAATTAAATTACCTAAATATTTATTAAATATATGAAAAGTAATTTCACGTATTAAAAAGTATAATCATGAAAATGAGATTTTAAATTAATCGTTAAAATATTGCCTAGGCGAATTTTCAACTTTTTTTGGTTATTTATTTCACGGTCAAGTTATATTTATTATATTTTTATGAAATTTCTAGTTTAAATAAGAATTTTTTTTTTATACACTTGTGGATTTTAATAAATTAATAAAAGAAATAAGTCAGTTCACTTTATCTTACAAAATAGAGCCGAACACTTCGGTTTCATTAAATCCTGATTAAAGATTTTACATTTTTCCATACTTGATTACGAAATCGATATTACATTCTATATTAAGTTTTATTTCTCTGAAGAAGTGATAATACTGAAAAAGGGAAAATATTTCAAGTATTTTGAAGCAGATTGAGTTTTATAACATATTTTTATGTTGAGAATACTTTGTTCCAATAAATCCCACCAAATCACATTTACCCTTCGACGTAAACCCATGACGTTTTTCTCTACAATATCCTTTAATAATACCCCACTTATTCCTGTCGAACAGATCCGTTACTTAGGACTACATCTCGACAAACGACTGACATGGAATCCTCATACAAGACTAAAAAGAGAAGAAACTGCTCGTAGATTCCGACTATTGCAACATTTACTAGACAAACGGTCTAAATTGCCAATCCATTACAAAAGACTGATCTACATGACTATTATAAGGCCTATCTGGACATACGGAGTTGAGCTTTGGGGCTCCACTAAACCATCAAATTCCTCCAGAATCCGATCCTTACAGTCCAAAATCCTTCGTAAAATCCTTAATGCTCCTTACTTTGTCACAAATCAAGTCATCCATCAGGACCTCAATATTCCATATGTTGCCGATTTGGCCAGAACCAGATACCGTTCCTTCCATAATAAACTTCTCAACCACCCAAATCCACTTGTTTCTAACCTGGCTTCTCCTTCATTACCTAATAATCCTCCTAGGCGTCTGAAAAGAAGATGGCCTCGAGATCTTCTCCTCTAGAAATGTTATTGGAGTTCTATCAGTGGGTAGATTCTCCACATGTTTTTATCATGTCACTATGTCACCTACAGCAAATTTACTTGTTGTATATATGTGTATACAGTTGTAAATATCAATAAATAAATTATTAAAAAAAAAAAAAAAAAGAATACTTTGTGATCAAATTACAACTGGAAAATATATATATATTTTTTAAATGAATACATTATTAAGGTGTTCTATTTCGTTTTATCACTCCTTAAGGCCGGGTCACTCATAACCGCACTGTACTTAAGCGGTATCTTGTCTGTGTCAGCCAGGACACAGCGAGGCCACACTTGACCATACTACGACCGTGTGTTGGTCTAACCGTAACCTAAACATCAGCATTACGTTCTCTCATGATTTTAAACTTATGTGGTTGTTAGATATTGTGGAGAAGGTAGTTAATAAGAATGTGATATAAATATTTTTTTTTTGGCTCAAGTCCTGCGTTGTGGACAGCCTCAGAGTGGAAATGTCTCTCGCCCCAGCCCGCTTAGCTATCAGGCCCTCTTTGTACAAGAGCATAAGAGGAGAAAAAAGGCAGTTATCTCATCCCAATTTTTAATTACTTTAATGAAAAATATGTATAATTACTAGTCAAAATTCATGAGTCTGCCAAGTATAGGTAGGGGGAATGAAAAATGGCGGCTGTTTCAAAGCGATAAAAAAAACTAATTTTTCATTCGGAGCTTTATATCTCAAAAAGGAAGAACAACACAAGAAACCTAAGAGAACGTCATTTAAAGAAGAGAAAATTTTCTAAAATATGAGCCCTAATAGAGTTATTTACGTTAAATAGTTTTCGAGATACTTTTTAAAAAGCAACATTTCTTAAAAATGTACTGAAAGATTAGTAGTTAGTTAATTAATTTTGAAAAATCTATATTTCAAAAACTATTTGACGTACAGATGTCTATTAGCAGTCAAATTAAAGCTAGTTTAATGAGCTATAAAGTAGTTTAAGATGTTTATCTTCGTAGGAGTGATAGTTTACATGAAATTTGCTAAAAATAAATTGATTTATAGTAGTTCGGACAAATTTTGATTTGCCAAATTTATATTCATATGTGAATATCATAAAAAATACTGCCCCTACGAAGATAAGTGTCATAAACTACTTTATAGTAAGTTAAATTTCCTTTATTTTGAGTGTTGGCAGAAATATGGGCGTCTTATAGATCTTGAGATATATTTTTTCAAAAATCTAACGTTTTATAGGAACATATACACATCCAATGGTTTCTGAAATGAAGTTTTTCATAAATCAAACTTATTGTCCGACCAACTATAAATCAATTTATCTTAGCAAATATCATGAAAACTACAATTCCTACGATGGTAAAGGTCATAAACTTATTTATAGTCAATTAAACTAGCTTTAATTTGAGTGCTAATAGACGTCTGTACGTCTCATAGCTCCCTAAGATATAGATTTCTCAAAATAAATTAGCTAACTACTAACCTTTCAGAAGATTTTAAGAAATTTTGCTTTTTAAAAAGCTCTGTCTCGAGAACTATTGGCGTAAATAGCTCTTTTAGGGCTAATATTTCAGCAAATTTACTCTTCTTTAAATAATGTTCTCTTAGATTTTCTAGTGTTGTTGATAGTTTTTATGATATAGAGCTCCGAATGAAAAATATATGTTTTTTAAGGTTTTGAAACAGCCGCCAATTTTTATTCCCCCTACCTATACTTGGCAGACTCATCAATTTTGACTATTAATTATACATAGTTTTCATTAAAGTAATCAAAAATTGGGGTGAGATAACTGCCTTTTTTTCTTCCCGGCTCTTGTACTATCTGATATAAATTTTGAAAAAATATAGTGGCTTCATGGCGTCATAAACTATAGCAGGAAATTCCGAAAGGTAGTGAAACAAAGTCAAAATTGTGGCGCGACCCACTTTGTCATGTACTATCTCTGATTTCGCCCCATCACTTAAACATACACATTAGAGGTGTTTCAAGGAAATTCATATATATCACAATTTTCAAAGCTATAAGAAAATATTGGAAACCTTAAGGTTGTTGTATTCTAAAAATATGAGCTAGCAGATTTTTGAATTTTCGCATTAAAAGTTTACCTTCTCACGGATATTTAATTGCACTGATTTTGACGGATCATCCGATTGAGCATCTAAAAAAAAAATACACATAAAAATACTGAACTAGATTTTTTATTTTTAAACTTTTATTTGGACATATGGAGTTGAGCTTTGGGGCTCCACTAAACCTTCGAATTCCTCTCGTATTCAATCCTTACAATCCAAAATCCTTCCTAAAATTCTCAATGCTCCTTACTTTGTCACAAATGAAATCATACATAAAGACCTAAATGTTCCCTATGTAACCGATCTAGCCCGAACCAGATATCACTCCTTCCATTATAAACTCTCTAACCACTCAAACCCCCTAGTTTCTAATTTTGCATCCTCTTCCATTCCTGACAATCCTCCGAGGCGCCTGAAAAGAAGACGGCCACGTGACCAGCTAATGTAAAATGTCATTAGAGTGCTACCAATGGGTAGTTTCTCTACACGCCTGTAACACTCCAATTTAACTTAGATCAAATTTACTAAATAACCGTTGTAAATAGCCGTACAGTTGTAAATAGCAATAAATAAATATTTTTAAAAAATTTATTTTATTATTATTATTTATTTCTTCGAATTAGATTAAATTTATTCTGGTTTTTATGGATTGGACACCCCATTTTATATTTTGATACTACAAACACGATTACTTACTTCGATACTGAGTTTTCTCTTCGATTTTAGGGCCTTTTCAAGGCCTGAGCGACATGACATTATAATTCAAACAAAACTACAAGGACTGGTATTAGTACAGTGGAGAAAAAAGTAAGTTATTTCACCCCAATTTTTGATTACTTTAATGAAAACTGAGTATAATTACTAGTTAAAATTGATGAGTCTGCCAAGTGTTGGTAGGGGTAATAAAAAATGGCGGCTTTTTCGAAGCGTTAAAAATAATTATTTTTTTATTCGGAGCTCTATATCTTAAAAAGTAGGAACAACATAAAAAAACCTAAGCGAGCATCATTTAAAATAGAGTACATTTGCTAAAATGTAAGCCCTAATAGAGCTATTTACGTTCAATAGTTCTCGAGATATAGCTTTTTAAAAAGCAACATTTCATAAAAATATTGTATGGAACGTACTGAAATATCAATAGTTAGTGAATTTATTTTGAAAAATCTATATCTCAAAAAAAATTTGACCTACAGATTCTGTTAGCACCCAAATTAAAGCTATTTTAATGGGCTATAAAGTAGTTTATGATGTTTATCGTCGTAGGAGTAGTAGTTTTGATTAGGAGTAGTAGATATTTGCCAAAATAAATTCATTTATAGTTGTTTGGACTAATTTTCATTTGCCAAATTTATATTCATATGCGAATATCATAAAAACTACTATCCCTACGACGATAAGTGTCATAAACTACTTTATAGTAAGTTAAATTTCCTTTATTTTCAGTCCTGGCAGACATGTTCGTCTTATGGATCTAGAGATATATTTTTACAAAAATAAAACATTTTGTATGAACAACTAGAAATTAACAATTTGTGAATTTATTTTGTCAAATATCATACAAACTACTACTTCTACAAAGATAAACGTTATAAACTATTTTACAGTAAATTTAACTAGCTTTAAATAAAGTTTTTCAAAGCTCAAACTTATTGTCCAAACAACTATAAGTCTGAAATTTTAGCAAATTTCATGAAAACTACCATTTCTACGAAGGTAAAGATGATAAACTACTTTATAGCTCCTTAAACTAGCTTTAATTTGAGTGCTAATATACATCTGTACGTCATATAGTTCCTGAGATATAAATTAATCAAAATAAATTAACTAACTACTAATCTTTCAGTACATTTTTAAGAAATGTTGCTTTTTAAAAAGCTATATCTCGAGAACTATTGGACGCAAATAGCTCAATTAGGGCTCATATTTCAGCAAATTTATTCTCCTTTAAATAATGTTCTTTTAGATTTTCTAGTGTTTTTGTATTTTTTAAGATATAGAGCTCCAAATGAAAAATTAATGTTTTTTAAGGTTTTTAGAAAACCGGCATTTTTTATTCCCCCTACCTATACTTGGCAGACTCATTAGTTTTGACTAGTAATTATACATAGTTTTCATTAAAGTAATCAAAGGACAGTGCGTTGACGTGAAGACAGTTTCAATCATTTTTACTTGGAGTCCGGCATCGTGTCATGGCCAATGCAGTCAGGTGTGGCCCAGCTTGTAGGCTGTTTTGTAGTGTTTTTAAGAAACTATAGTAAAAAAAAAAAAAATTAAAAATCGAATGATCCTAGAGGAGCATCAGCTGAAGCCAAGTCTAATAAAAATATTGTTACTATAATTTTAAAAAAT
>NW_027105402.1:96000-116908 GCF_000696795.3 Halyomorpha halys | reverse complement strand
ATATATTTGATGCTATGTAACATTGGATTGTAAAGTACATAGAAGTTTGAAGTACTTGCAGCTTTAACAATACACTTGAAGGAAGTAGTGAATCAAGCTAAGAAGGTCGACCTCATGAATACCTATATTGCCCGTATTACGAATACTATCGGAAGCCAATCATCTTCAAGGGTAAAGTTAACTTTTTCTAGGATACTTAGAAATCTTATTATCCCCTACAGTACGCCTGACATTCTAAGAAGAAAAAAAGAAAAGAGCGTTCGCCGTAGAAGTTGGAGTTGCTTCTGATGATGACTTATATAAGGTAGTGTAAAAAAAAAAAAGAAAATATGAAGAACTAGCTGAAGATACAAAAAAATTCCATCATTTGAAGAAATCTGGATTTTACTAGTGGTAATCTTTTGTAACGGATTGGTACCAGAGGAAACCCAGACTTTTATACTGATACGGGCCCTACTAATTATGACAACTGTAAATTTGCAGCAAAGAGTATTATTGAAAACTACGAGTATTGTCAGAAAATGAATTAATATCGAATAATATTGAGAACACATTAATATAATTTTTGGTTGACCAAATATATTCCCCGAATATTTAGTATAATACAACATCATGTTAAATATATGTGTCAATACATATGTTAAATGGAGAAATATTTCCTTCTTTTAGCATGTTAAAACGATATAACATATAACATTGTTGAGAGTCTGTTAAATGGAGAATGACGTCATGCAATAGATGAGCTGACCTCGTCACCGTTTTATTTGTTGTCGTATTAGGCTACTTGCTCGTAGTTCGTTTTTGATTGTTTTGGATATTTTTAAAATTAATAATGTAATGTCTGATAATAATAATAATGTAATGACACTTGTCAATTAGCTCATCTTGATTATCTTCCTCACAAGTTAGAAGATCAACAAGACCATCAGTGGCCAAACTTCCACACAACTTATACTTTTCACTCAATTTAGGCATTTTGTAATAAATTACTTTAATCAAAACTTAGAAGTAAACAATTTCAAGAAGTTTTGAAAGGAAAGGTTATAATTAAACAAGTTGCTCAGAAAATCCGCTAGGAGCTCTTATGTACTTAACGTTTAACATAAGTTTAAATAGGGCTGCTCACAATGCTATACTTATAACATTTAACATGGTAAAACATTTTACATTTAACACATCATAAATACCCCTATTATTATGCCAAACACCTTCACATGCCTAATGTAACCACTTAACTTTCTTAGGATATATAACCCGCAGTTTTTTGCTGTTTATCTTCCTGAATCTTGCTGTGAATTCATATTTTTCGGGTGTAACACCAATACTTTATTGTGGACCTTAGGGAACTTATGTTTGATAAGGAGTTCTTTTTTTTCTCGCAGCCGTAAATAACAGTGACAAGGATAATATTACTAGAAAAAACTGAATGCATAAGATTTTACTGTTGAACAAGAACTGATATCTTAATATTTAAAGTTTATAGTTTTCTAACATCCGAATGACTTCACTTACAATTGGTCCAGGAGATAATAGTCTGTAAATAGTAGCAAAAAGTAAAATACATAATTGGTGAAAAGGATGTATTGCTTTTTACCTCCGGAATTGAGATATTAATATTGAATACATTGCCGTGATGCATGACATATAACTGCACGATAGCTCATTCTTCATGCTTCAGTAATGTCGGTGATAATAATAATAACTGTAATTGCCAAGAAACTTCATTTATATTAATATGACACGCTATTATAGCTCAGGCAATGAAGCAAAGGTTAAGTATCAGTGTTGAAATATCAAAGCTACAGTATGCATTGATTAATTTCGTTACTAATTAACTTATATCATAGTGAGTTAATGTAGTAGGGCATGGTATAACAATATATTTGGGCAAGATGATATGATTTAATAATCGGGCAAAAATAAACTAAATTTAAAATTATAAAAAAAGCTTATGAAATAACCCAAAGTTATTAATTTATCAGGTTCAATTTCGAGTTTGAAAAACCTTTTAGCAGATAAAATGTTATAATTTTATTTGTACTGCATTTTATTTTTTTATGTTACCTAAAATAAATTTGTTTCATCAAGTTTCTTTTTTTTTATAACACAACTTATGGTTTTTTATTTCAATTACTGTTAATTTTTTAAAAACTTTATTCAATGTAATTTACAACTGTACAAAATAATACAATAGGTAAATATGTTGTATGTTTCATATACACTTGAAAATCTTGGGAAGGAACCACCCATTGGTGGTACTTCAAACATTAATTTAAATTAGAAGGTCCCGTGGCCATCTTCTTTTCAAACGCCTCGGAGGATTATCAGGGATTGTTAAGGATGAAAGATTAAGAATTAATGGGTTAGGATAGTTAAGGAGTTTGAAATGAAAAGACGCATATCGGTTTTGGGTCAAATCTGCAACGAATGGTTAAGGTCTTTGTGAATGAGTTTATTTGTAACGTAATAAGGAGCATCAAGGATTTTACGTAGGATTTTGGATTGTAACGATTGGATGCAGGAGGAATTTGATGATTTGGTGGAGCCCTAGAGCTCAATTCCATATGTCCAAATTGATCTGATTATCGTAGTGTACACTAATTTTTTGTAGTGAATGGGAAGTTTAGAGCGTTTGTCAAGTAAGTGTTGTAGCAATCGGAATCTACGAGGAGTTTCTTGTCATTTCAGTCTTGTGTGTGGATTCCAAATAAGTCTCTTGTCAAGATGGAATCCTAAATATCGAATCTGTTCAACAGGCGTTAGTGGAGTATTTAGAAAGGATCTGAATTTTCAAAATCTGACTTTTCAAACAGACAATTATAGCGCGTAGGTTGGTCGATGTACGACATGTCACAATCTCACTAGAGGAGATCGTAACACAAAAAAAAGGCAATCCGTCCCCGCCCGACCTGCCCCGCTAAACCCCCCTGGGATCGACGGTCCTATATCACTTTTGAAATATTAGCTTAAAAAGGGAAGAGGAAATTTTAAGATAGTTAAATCGAGCAATATTTAAAAATCGCCTGAAATTGAAAAACGGCGTGAAACCCTCCACTCCTGCCCTCCATGGTAGCCTTACTTATCTGACTTTTCAAACAGACAATTATAGCAAGTACGTTGGTCGATGTACGAGATATCACAATCCCACAGAAGGAGATCATAACACAAAAAAAGGCAATCCATAATATAATAATTCCATGTAATCCATAAGGCAACATAACTGATTTTATTGCTTATCGTATAGAGTCAGCGTGATTGAACTCTGACTTGCATTTGTTTTATTAAAAGAAATTTCTATTAAATTGTGTTGGTTTTCCTGACACTAAGGGTTAAGCTACTAAAATAAAATAAAAAATATAAGAAGCGCAGTTTTCTTTTATAACGGTATAGCCAGACCAAAACACTGCAAATACCTGGCTCTTCCAGTAGGTCAGTGACTCGCTCAACCTACGCCACCCCGTCGGAAATGAAAGGTGTTCTGCCCTCGATACGTGGATCAGAATCGTGGGTGCTTATTGAACGGCAATTTGACTTATGAAAGTTGACCAGGACTTTATTCACCTAAATTCTCTTGCATTATTTTAAATTTAACAATAAAATTTTCCAAAAATTAATGATATTCACAGAAACTTTATTTATTAGAAGAAACAAGGAAATGCAACCTTAGGGTTTAACTCGTTCTATATCTATACAGCTCGCAGGTAGCTGAAGGATTGTTTCTTATATTTTAGCCTATATACATTCCAACTAAAAAAAAAAATAATAAAAAAATTAGTGCAAATACTTCAATAGAAAAATTAAACCGTTAACCCGATAGCTTGAAGGATTAAAGAAAAAAATGTTCCTCGTTCTGTGACAGTATTTCCAAGCTGAAAAGATGTAAATTAACGATATTCTATCATCTAAGTATTTTACGTCACGGTGGGCGCTTCCGACATACAATGTCTTCAATGAATTTTACTAATTAAAATATTATTGACGAGCCCTGGGCCCTTTTTAAATAATGTATATATTAAAGGATTATTTCGTGAAATAATTATTTTACGAAATAATATGAATCAAACAGCTACCTGTATTAATTTCTTGAAGTAATTATTCATTAAAATGAAGAAAAAAAATCTGGAAAAACGTTTAAAATCTATAAATTAAAGATAAACTACATTACAAGGTGATAATTTGCTCCATGACATTAGCTTCGACAGTTGGTGCGGTGGTTGTAAAATTCCTCTAGTTTTGAACGGGTTTTAACGTGATTCTAGCTTCTAGTGCAAACTATCATGCTAGACCTATTGTGACAATGCTGCCACGAGAATAGACACTGTCATGAGTACAAGTATCGCATAGTTTACAAAATGATAGCTGCTAACATGGTTGGAAACAACTTCATCTAATGTACTTTATCTTCTGTATTAATAGATTTTAAACGTTATCGTAGAAATTGGTTAATAATTGGATTTTTTACATTATGATGAGGTATTAATTTACCCTTAAACCGAAGAATGTGATGCAAGGCCACGGACGAAGTTTTCGTTTAACACAGTACTAGACAATAGGTAACAGAAAATACTTGAAAACAAAAAATACATCCTATTTGTGCTATTGTCGCTGTAAAAAAAATATTTGATGAACTTAGAGAGGTATATTTATTTACAAAATCTACATATTGCATGCATAACAACATTATATACTTACGAAATATAAAAGAAAAATGAAACCGACATAATAAAACAATTGAAACACCAAGCAATAAAAATAACATCAAATTGGGCATCCACAAGAAGAATTTATTGCATTTTTACAAATAGATAAATAATAGAAACTTATGAAGATATGGTGATTTGAAGCTATAGAAATAGATAAAATTATAAAGATAATATTAACAGAAGGTATAATAGATAAAAAAATAGATACATGATAAAAATAGCAAATATCTTTTTATAGTTTTAATATTGATACCCTTATCAGTTATATTTATATCGTTAGTTGGCTCCGATACGCAATCATTAGTCTTTACCACCAAACGTTTACCATATTTTTTATTCAATTATTTTAATAAATTTCTCTTTATTTTAATTAATTAAAATAAACTACTCCCTGAATAGGTCTGAAAACAGTTAACTTACAACTAAATTATTTATAATTATTCTTTGAATGTAGATATACATGTCTTCATACTAATACAAGATTAACTAATCTTAGCTAACTATGATAAAATTTTATTTTCGATATACATATGTTAGCCCAAGATAATAACAGGTCATCCAATTTAGAAGTATATATGGTATTATTTTGCAGATCTGAAATTGAAGATAATGTCCGTTTGCTTTTTTTTCTACTTATTCTAAAAAAAATATAGAAGAATGCCGGTTTAATTGGCTGAATCCCATTTAATATTCTGAGGCTAAGTACTGAACACTAAGTTTAGTAAAACAGAACAAAATAACTGACTAAAGAATTTAAAGATAATTTTTACACTTAAAGTAAATCATATTAATATTATATTAAGTTGGTTTAATAAACATAAATTCAACGTATGTCAATTATTACCTATATATTACGATTTATATTGTATTTTTATTTTTACCTGATATATTAGTTAAATCGTTAAATAGAAACTAGAGTTTTACTGGATAGTTATTTTACAAACCTTGTATTCGAATAATCAATCTTTTTATTAAAAATTGTTGGATCATATTTTAGCCGGTATTATTGTCTAAGGCCGATATTATACTATTACTGTTATTTGATAAAGATATGTTATAAATGTTTTTTGCTAAAAAAATTCAATGAAATAAAAATACTACTATTATTCTAAGTAAAAGATTTTATAAAAGTTTAGTATGGTTGCAGCTATAGATGTAAAAGTTCTTATGCTACAGTAGCTAGAAGTAGCCCCCATGAATTATCATAAGGACTTTAATAGCGAAAAAAAAAGTTCGTTGTTTAAACCGTTGATTGCTCTCAATGATATGAAGGGGTCTATCAAAAATTTTTCCAAGAAACCTTCAAAATCAAAAGGTTAGGAAAGACCAGGCTGTCTTCATGCATAAAGTGGAGGGGGAAAAATATCCAATTGTGGATTTGAACTAATATCAATTAGATCATTGAAATACAACCTTCCACCCCTCTCTGACTTTTATTTAGCCTTCTTAAAATATATTAGTTTTAACTGAAAGGTTGTTTAAATGACAATTTAAACTGATATGTCTACCGTATAATTATTTGAGACTGAAAAACTGTCAATAAAAATTAATAAAGAATTAAAATTTTAGTTTGGTGTCATGTATGGACACGTTATCCCTCTAAATAAGCAGTAATTTCACGTTTTTCGAACCCAATCCGACCTTAGTGTTTTATAAAATATATGACCATGAACAGTGCTTTGATGAAGGTTCTCTTATAAAAGTTAAGCTATTTCACTGTTATATTTCTTATCCAACTTCTTTTTCAAAAAACTCTTTGTCAAGAACTCTATGTCAAAGGCTTAGAGAAGTGCTATTTTAAACGATGATTAGCCAGAAGCCTAGTACAGGTAGGCAGGTATGTAGGGCAGAGAGCAAGGACTGTCTTTCACAACTCTAGGCTAACCACTCTGTACCTGCTAGCGGTATCTTTGAAGGATACCAATTTCATCTGACTAATGAACCAAAACAACCGTCCAAGAGCATTGATTAGGTACTTGAAATTAATCTATGAAAGAACGTGGATAACTGAATAGTGGTATGATTATTCGTACAGTACTTCAACTTAATTTATTTTTTTTAAATAAATAATTTAAATTCTATCCATTATAGTCTCAAAACCTTTATTTCTCTTACAAGTCCGACGTTTCGGCCAATCCGGCCATCTTCAGGGACAATCTACAAAACAGCTTTTATTACATGTATGATCCTACAAACATTTCAAAATACTTAACATTATTATTTATAATTTACCTTACCTTAATACAACTTCGAAATTATATAATTTAAAAAAATCTAAACTCCATGCAGGCTATTGTGCCCAGGTCAAAAACATCAATTTCTATAAAACATTAAAAACATTAGGTAAAAGATATTTTTTTTGTTAATAAGTATATCCCACATATGTTTAATTACCTAATTAGTCAGTATTCACTTGAAACAAAATCAAAATCATATTATCGCAGACACTATTCCTTAAACTTTTATCCATATGTAATGGATGGAATTTAAATTATTTATTTTTAAAATATTTACCAGTCTCAAAAAAATTTTAAGATTATAAATTAATTTATTTTATTTTATTTGTTTTGTTAAAGAACATGACTTCTTGTACAAATGATTAAAAATATTTACCATAAACCAGATATATACCCAAATGATAAAAAGCACTGAGAATTACCATTCAATTGGTAAAGGCTATTAGTTGCTATGGCTTGGTTGTGAACTTGTAAGACCCAGTTAAAATCAATGGAAACTTTTTGCATACTTCTTACTCTATTGAAGCACATTCGTACAGTAGACATCCAAAAAATAAATAAACCAAATATTGGTTTGTTTCAATTTAAAGATTTCGTAATGATTATTTCAATGTGAGAAAAAAATGATGGAAAAATTGTTACTTTTTTTTTTGTTTTTTAACCAGTTTGTTGAGGAGTCTGCAGTATTTCCATATATGGCTGTTGAATTTTTGGAATCCAAAAAAAAAATAAATTCACTCTTTCGTATGACGCAAAAAAGTGAGTGGCTCTAGTTTCAGTACCAACACTTTCAGACAGGTAAGAACACCTTCACTTGACTAGTATGGTGCAAGACAATGTAACCCCTTGTTCAGAAATATACCCTACTAAAACAATCTTCAGTATTCATCTTTCTGGGACTTCATACCTAACAGAAACTGTATCTTTTACAATATCGAATTTTATTATCTGACAATGCAATAAAATGTTTTTACTAACAATTAATAGGTTTTAAGTAGTTCATTCTATATCTGAATAAGAAAAAACCCTAACAGAAGTATTTTGGAAATATTAACTCAAATACTCAAAGAAAAAAATATACTTCTTGAATGGATGGACTGATTTTGTTTAAACAGTCTTCACCTTTTCCTGATACCTGCCAACTTTTCGTATACGAAATATTTTTATATAAATATGTACGATATATTACTGCATATCATGCAACTATTGTTTACAGCAAGAGGGTATCTCAGGAAGGAAGTAGAAGTGCTTTTCTTTCACTGGTAGAATTTTTTTCGAATATAGTCAGTTGTTACATATATTCGTTTCTTAGGAAACATACTTGTAGACTTTTGATAGAGTTTTAAAATTTGTATATTTATTTATTATCTATCTGAATTATTTATCTTTAAATCGCAATTGTAATCTCTTGTTTTAAAACCATATTTTATTAAACTATCAAAGTAAGGCACGCGTCTCGAAATTATGTGAAATACATTAATTTAAGTAGATAGATAAATAATATTTGAAGTATTTCTTGATTGATTACATTGGAAAATAGATAGATAAATCAATCTTCAACCTAGGATATAATGTTATTCAATTAGAATTTTTGCTGTTTCATGAAATGAGGATTTAAACAAACTGTTTAAACCAGAAATTAAAATTGAATTAATGTTTAATCCAGTAGAGATAGCATTTTTTATATTTTAATGGCATTGGAATTTTCCATACAGTCAGTTATAAATTCATATATTTGTATTCCCATTATTTTAACCATGGTTGAAGGTCAAAGGTTCTCATTTTGTGGGACCGCCACTCAATGAAAAAAGTCAACGCCTCAGGCCGGATCCGAACCGGTACTGCCAATAGATCTTAGACTGGTAAGATTGTGCCAAACCACTGAGCTACGGACGGGCTTATTTTGATTTTAAAAGGTGCTCTTTTAAAAAAAAGAAGGTTTTCCAGTATTGACCCTACTTTGAATAATTCAAATTTTCGAGCTACCAACCCCTTTGTGGATTTCATCAATATCTCAGCCATCAAAATTTGCACAAATTAAAAAAAAAAAAGTTAATAGTTAGCTGATTTTTCCTTAATAACAATTATTCTATTCACTTTAGGACAAATGAATAATTACTAATCTAGAAGAACATTAAATTTCTTACAAAATTCATACATATTATTTTAAATTATTTCCAGTGAAAGTAGATGGTAAACTGAACATATTGCTAAATTAGTTTGGTTAAATTATTATTCCTGAATGTAATAATCCATTACATATGTACTATATAATCTAACTTAAATCTATTATGTACGTGTATAATGACGAATGTATAAGTACGAATTCGTGAGATTCATGTTTATTTTTGTAAAAATAAGGGTGTTTGGAAAAAGAACAACACATTTTCACATTTAATTAATAAAATTTGAAAATATATCTTAAATTTTGTTTTAGTATTATAGATGACTTCCAAAAATTCTCCTCTGCATGTATTTGGGATTAATGTAAATATTTGTATGAAACTTGTTGCAGAATTAATCCTCTACAAGAATGGTGCTAGTCAATCAGTTCGAACTGATTTACTCGGGAAAAAGTTAAAGTTCTAAGAAAAAAATATGTCAAAACTAAATTTTGTCGTTTTTACGATATTTTTGACAAAAATGTATGGTTCCGTTCAGCAGTTCGAAATTTCCTAAAATTATTATGCATGAAACTTTCAGGAAATTTAACATTATTTTTAAGGAAAGAGCTAGCTCAGTTGTTAAAGAAATAGTAATTCCTTATAAAGTACTGAAACCCTGACACTTCATGAGCTGTGGCAGAATATATTTTCATTAACATTGTTTTGTCTAAAATAGATAAGAAAAGAGTAGTAAATAAATGAGGAAAATATAAGAAAAATGTTTCTATTAGAGGTTTTTTTTTATTTTTATACCAGATCGGCCTGGTGGGGCTTACATGATTGATATAACATATATGTTATATATATTTTTTAACAGTTGATTATGAGGGGGTACAGTCATACAAATGACACCCCTAACTATATAAAATGTTCTTATTAAAAGAAAAAATAATAATAATAAAAAATAAAATAAAATAAAAATAATAATAATAATAATAAGTAAATAGAGGTAGTGTGACTATGAATTAATTTTATATTTATTAAAAATTTATAAAAGAATGTCTTGCAGCAGTCTGGGCTTTAGTCTTCGGGTTGAGGTTGGGTTTCCCAGGTTGTAGGCCACTGCTCCTTTAACTGTCGGCAACTGGGAGTGGAACTTCATGAACCATTTTTTGATGTAATCTTCCATTTCTAATTCGCGATGCAATTGGCTATTTCTTATGAACCAAGGAGATTTAACTGTGATTCTTAGGACTTTATTTTGAAAAGATTGTAGTTTTTTCCTTTTCGTGAAGGTTGCCGCTCCCCAGACTTCACAGCAGTACATCAGCAGTGCCCTGAGGATTGTTTTAAATATAAGAACAGTTGTTTCTGGTTTTAGTTTGGAATTTCTGTTTAGGATAGGACATAGCATTGCTAACCTTGCATAAGTTTGAGTTAGTTTGATGTTGACATGGTGATTTCAGGTAAAGCGGCGATCTAGGTGAATTCCCATAATGATTGACCAATAATAACGATTGACTCTGATACAAATAAAAATATGATTTGTTTTTTTATATATAGCTACGACCATAGGCAGTTAATTTATAAAACAATATAGGGAATATCATTAGCAAGGAAGAAATAGATCTAAGGGCGGTGTCAAACTTTTTAAAATTAAACGAACATAATTAATCCATCATAGACTCGAAATAAGGTATCCCAATCGGAATAAAATCATTTAAAGATAAACTTTAATAGTAATATTTAAAGAAAAGAAATTAAAATCTGGTATACAATTAAATTAAAGGATAACGAATTACACAAATTTATATGTTGATCGTAAGGGACCTAAAAACCTGTTTCCATGTACAGGTATAATAAACTGTCACTTTCAACAGATAAAGAGAGTTAATTTAGACTTATATTTAATAGAAGACTGACTCGTGCTCAAATTTTGCATTTGGTCATTAATGAAACCAAGGTCGGCCTTAACCAGATATAACCGGTGGAATACATACGTACATAAAGTAATGAAGTACATAAATCACATAATAAAGATACATATAACATAATTAAATAAATAAAAGAACAAAGGTTATCATGTAACTTAAACTGATAACTGATTCACCAGCCAATGTCCCCAATAAAACTGACTATCATATCTGGAAGGTCGCCTATCACATTTCTAGTATTTTCGTATTTTTTTTCCTTTTTTTAGATAAAAGTGAATTTTAGAAACGTAATAAATGGGGAAGATCATTTCTTATCACGAAGATGAAACTGCCTAAAAGTCGGTCAAGGCAAACAAGTTTGGGATAGGGAATATCAGGTATAATTTGAAAATAGAATGTAACGTGAAGCAATCTTATATATTTTGATTAATACTAATTATACTAGAACATTATAGTTTTATATAATAACAATACTAGAACATTATAGTTTTATATAATAGTGCAGAAAAAATCGCATAAATTATAAACAATTAAAATTGCTGACCTTTTTTCAAACAATTACGGTTTTAAAAAAAATATAATTATTTTGTTTAATTTCTTATTTTCATGTTAGTTTTATTTCGAAATCGTGGTTATATACAAAATTTGGTTATTAATTGTCTGAAGAATAGAGTCATTTCAGTAACAAATAAATGACGCGCCATTTTGCATCATAAATGGCTTACACAAAAAGACATGGCATCCAGAAGTGGGTTTATCACTTTTCATAATTATGAAGTATATTTAGAAGACTTTCATATTTGAAATGAAATGAAAAGAAAAATATTTCTATTCTCTTATAACATTTGACAGTTCGATCAATCATTAAGACGTTAATATAATTGAATGCCCATAGAAATTTGTTGATAACATTTTTTTTCTTTATATCTTAATAAATATATTAATACAATAACGTATGCCAAGTATATGGGTTAGTATGGCTCTCAAATATTTCTAACTTTTATTTTTTATTTTTTATTTTTCTAGAAATTATCCTTTTTCTGCACATCCCCTTATCGATATTTAAAGATCAATTAAATTGAGAATATATTGTATGGAAAGAGCTATTGTTGAAATATAAGGGTTAACACAAAATTTTTATCATAAATAATATTCAACAATTATTCATTTAAACTATTTCGTTATTTCTTGATGCGGTACTAAATAGTACACATGCGAGAGGAGACCGATTTTGGACCACAGGATTATGCCCTGTCTTTTGTTTGTTGTACTCAGCATGTTCGAAACCCAAACGAAATCTAATTTGTCAGTTCAAAAGACTACCTAACTGAAAGTGACTATCTAGCCTAAACGTTTATTCCACCGGCAAATTCTATCGTTTGTCTAACAATTTTGTATGTAACGTATTCTTAGGCCAATTCCAATCGAGTTAAAAACGTGTCCTAGAATATCCCACTATTCCTTCTGGACACCGTTGCACTATTCCACCTTCTTAAATCTCATTTGTTTTCCTCATCCCCTCTCTCCCCAACTATATATTGTCCAATGAATCTTCAAAATTACTGGTTCCATCCAATTGCTACTTTCTCAGCATTGGTCATTGGTTCTTTCAAATCCCCACTACTGTCACGTGACTATCCCCTCTCTCCCTGATTTTTTATATTCCCGAGTTATAACAAGATTCATTATAAGTAACAGTCCTAGTGCTGGGCTGCACCACAGTAATAAAATTAAAATAAAAAAAAAAAAGGGAAAAAAGAATTGGTGATCTTTGGGAGCAGTGGCATGCGCACTCCCAGCACGCACTACCCCACGGTTCCCGCACCCCGTATGCCAGAAATGGCAAGGGAGAGAGATAAAAAAAAAAAAAAATGTAACAGTCCTAAGAACTGTTAGTTTGTAAGAATTACTTCCTAGTTTGTAAGCTTTATTCAATCAATTAATCAATTTGATGTAACATTTTATTTCATAATAAAAGTAAATCTTGAAGTTGTTGAGTTCGGTTAAATAGGTGTTCCGAGGTAAATACACACGCATGAATGAAATCAGCCGATGGAATCTGATAAAATAGATACGAGATAAACTAGGTACCAACCTGGACAATCCCTGCAAATTCCATAATTTGATAATACCAGAACAAAAATTTTACTGCAGACAGGCTATAAAATAAAATTTGTACCGCTACAATCCATGATGTGTCATTGGTGCAGTACTTTGTAAGGAAGTACTGTTACTAGACCAACGGTTGTGCAAGCAGGTGACTAGGTAAGAATCACGTTCGACAGCCAAATTTTTGCCCAATTAAGGATACCCCAGGAGGGCTCCAGAACCCCTGTGTAACAGAAAACAATTTTCTGCTCAGCCGGATTCGAGTCCTTGGAGTAAGTAGCATCTTGCCTTACCACAGTGCCACCGCGCTCCCGCAGACATTCAGAAACGGAACTTAATTCGTACCTTGTTGGCTAAAGTAAAATACGAATGAAAATTATCGATTCTAATATTAATTAATTAATGGTGTAATAGTTCCTTATTTCCTAAATGAACAAAAATCTACTCTATCTTTGGTCTGGAAGAAGCGAAATCGTGAAAACATTAAAAAATAAAATATTATCAAAAGGAAAACACATGCAGTCAATCAACAATAGTTTGTATTATACTTGACTAATTATTAATGTATACAGAAAGTACAGACGGTACTTGTTATTTTGTTTGTTCTAGATAAGCCATATCATTTTCACTAATTGCTATGTTATTTATTTCTTATATTTAATCACATAGTTATTTTTGTGCTAGGAAAATATTATTTACTCTATATTTACATGAATCTTTTGGAAATATTTTCTATTCTCTCAGCAACTTTTTAACGGGTTCAGCTGCTTATGCTTATGAAACTTACAATATATAGATGTCATATTTATTATACCACGATTTCGATGTTATCTAAACAGACTAATTTCAAACCTCAATGGATCCTCAGATTTTAATATGATAATTAGCGTGGCGTAAAAAAATTAAATAAATCTGATCTAAATAAGTTTATAGATTATTGTAAAATCACTTTGTTTAGATGTTAATCATTATCCGACAGCCAATGGCAAATACCCATGCTGTACAAGGTGTCGACTTTATTGGAAAATATTGGTTAAAGGTTTGCTTATCTCAAGCCGATATAGAATATAAGTGCAATACGATACTTAAAATACTATATTATTAATTAATATATTACTATACTATAATACAATAAAAAATTGAAGCGGAGAGAACAAGAAGGCGTTATTAATTGAAACTGCTCCTTACCATATTCCGCATATGCAGAAAGCAGGTTTCATTAATTCCATTATGTTTTACTACTCTAGAAACCATTTCAAAATACATGGAAATTAGTGGTTTCTGGTGATGTCTGTATTACACCATTGGAATCTAAGATCAAATTTACTAGATATATTTTTTGTAAATACTTTTGTAAATGTAAATAAATAAATTTAAAAAATAAACAACTTAATCTAAAGGACTTAGTTTTTTTTTTTTTTTTTTTTTTTTTTTTTTTTTTTTTTTTTTTTTTTTTTACACCAATGGTTAAATAGGTAAGAAGGCCAAAAACTGATAATTTTGTTAATTTAAAATTGGTTGTATTGGGTTTTAAAGATAATAAATCTATTTTAAAATTCCCTTTGTATGAACTTCTGTCAGATTACAAACAGTCTATGAATATAATTAGAATTAAATTGATAGACTTTTAACCATCACTCCATCTCCATCAACTTCTCCGTTTCTTTTCCCGTTCCGACTTCTCTCTCAATATAATATTTAACTTTTAATTCATTATTTATTTATGTCCCCGATTCATTTGATCACTATAAAATTATTAAACTTTTAATCATAAATTTTCTATTGATACAACTTAGACAAATGGTAGGAATTAAGGAAGATTTACATAGAAGGGTTTTATTATATAGAAATGTGCATCAATTAATGAAACGTATTAATGTGGTAATTTTGGATTTGAAAAGGTGTAAATGCATATTATTAATTATTAATGTCTATGCAATGTGTTGAGGAAAACTAGCAAGCCTTAGGAAATTCTTAATAATCCTGCGCTTTAGTTGTTAAAAATATATCTTATAATGATAAAATTAATAAGAGAAAATTCAATCGAAAATTGTGTAGACTAGAATAAGGATGAACATTTATATATGTTCATTTAGTTACTTATACAATATATCAGAACTTAAACGTGACTTTAGATATATAATTAATTTTTAAGAGAGAATAATTGACATCAAAACAACTGAGAGATGTTACAGTGCTCTAAAAGGAATGCGAACAGAAAAAGTGAGAAAAAAGGATACCTAATCTCAAAGGGTTAATAATGGGTTATAAATATTTTTTAATACTGTTTGTTAAGATTTATTTCTTATTGAATGTTTCAAATATTTATATGGTGTTGATAATATACTATATGTAAAGCTACAAATGCTATTCTTTAACTAAGTTAATTACATTCAGATTATTGAAATGACTATGAATTGTTGTTGGGCTGCGTAACGAACGAATTCATCCAAATCTTTTTATTTTAAAGACATCTCCAATGGAGTATTGAGTTACAGGACGATGCTGTTTCCTGTCTCTATCAAATATGAAAATATAGCTGCTCAGATTAAATAACGAAAATAGTTTAACGTTTTCGACAAATAAGGTACTGTGTAGAATGTAGTAAGATGAATCGGAAAGAAAATTTACAAAGTAATAATGTAATTTATGCCAGGTTGTATAAATGAAGATCTAGATAATGAATTTTTTTTTTCGTACCCTCCATCGATAAGGAAATAGAAAATTAAGGTACAAGGAGTATGTTAGTAAAAGTTGGTATCCTTTTTCTACCATCGGTATTTTAAGGGTTATTTAACTTGTACTCTGTATGTGCAGAGTCGTCGGCTAATAATGATTATGAATTTTTTTATTTTCAAACCTCTTTATTTTTATATATAGGCCCAATGATAATGATTTTTTTTTAAATTTTCAAAACCTCTTTATTTTTCATTTAAATACAAAATACTATAATATATAATACATAGGTATATATATATATACATATATACAAAATACAAATTACATCTTTGTTTGCCGAATAGCATCCAGTGATAATGAATTTTTTTTCCTTACCTCTTGGAACAAAGAAAGAGGCATGAATGAATGAATCTGTAATATGTTTATAAGTACAAATTGGCAAAGGAGTTCAAAGAGATGTGGATGTGAAGATTGTGTATCGTTTCATCTTGGAGTGTATGGTTGCTGATGAGGTATTTTAGTGGTGTAAGGATCCAATGTTGAATCCATCTAACGCTATCAATAATATCATTCTAAAGCAAGAACTACAAGGTAAGTTATCAATGTTTTTCTACAAACGTAAACTCAGGGAGGTCGGCGAGGGTGGGGTAGGACAGAGTATCATTCCACCCCCCTTCCTATAATTCTGAAACACAAAAAGTTAAGAATTTCAAATTCGGTAGTGAGATTCAAACTCCGAAAATGTTGGGGAAACATTTTTCTCATAGAGTTAATGAAACTCCAAACCAATTAAAAAACTCCCTAAGATAACTATTCGAAAGATATATTATTGTATTTGAATAAGAAAGAAAACTGTCGTTGGCCTATAATGATCGTTTGATTAGAAGATGAAACGTCCAAATTCAGAAGTGTTGAGAAAATCCAAATAATTCAATATATGTAGTTGATTAATCCGATCAAAGTTGTTGAAAAATTTTCAATTTTGCCACTCCAACAAATTTTTGTTTCAACGCTCCTGGTTATAACGGAAACATTGGGAGTTCTAGCCCAGGATTAGGGGATCATTGCGTTGCCTAATTTATGACAGTTTCAGAAAGTGGAAATGGAAACGGTGAAATAAAATATATCTTTAAGCTTAAAACTTTTAATTTTGAAAATTATAAAATTGTAAATGCTGTATTGATGTTTAAAGTATATGCGCAATTTCATTTATATTATATCATACCATAGGTATGATAAGTGTTTTTCTATTTTAGTGCTAAATGTTTTGTTTGCCTATGTTAAGGAAAACCGGGATCAAATAATGACACTCCACTATGATAAGGATTCGTTTCCAGTGAATTCTGTTGTTTTTCATTTTGCCTTAATTAAAAAAGCCTACTTGTGTAATCTCTTTTCTTATATTTATATTGTTATAGCCTCTCGTCACATTTTTCCTCCCTCATTTATTATCTTAACCATCATTGTTATTTATATCATGATCCTGTTTATTATCCCACTATATGAGACGATTTTATCTAATTCCATTCTGTAGTATTCTGGTTTTGTAGAGCACCAAAGCTCAACTCCATATGTCCAGATAGGTCTAATTATAGTCATGATCCGTCTTTTGTAATGGATTGGAAGTTTAGACCGACATCTCGTTTCTATTCAGAATATGCATACTACCTTTATATGTGAATAAAGTAGTCCCGGAAATTATCATAGGCATCTTCAGTACATTTGAAATATAGTATGTTCACTTACAGATTTTAATTTTTTTGAGTGAAAAAAAAATAAAAGAGTATGTTTGGTCACATTAATCATATACTAAATCCTTCCAAATTTACTTAGGTCTTCCTTCTTGATTTCGTAGCTTCAGTTTTTTTATTTTATTCATTTAAAAAATTACATCCAATATGGTCTGACCACGTGTCAACATTTATCGGTCGGTACCTAAATAATATATAAAAATGATAGCCATAAGAGAAAAGTAAATGTTGAATATCAGGGCGCTGTGGAAGCTATACAATATTTAAGCTAGACAAGTACAATGCTAATTGATCTCAAGTGATACAATTAATAATTTAATTGACAACTACTAAAATGAAAATAAAATAATAATCATTAAAAAATTAAATACAAAATAATAATATTAAAAATAACTGAAAGGATTTTGAGATGAATAATAAAGCTGCAAATTTACAATTATTGAATTAATATAATAATGAGAATAAAACCAAATGATAAAGACTATAATTAAAATAAAGATCGAATAATATCGATTAATAAGCACACACATACATTGCTGATACTAATTGTAATATAATTAATTATGTGGAGTTAAGAAAAAATACAGGCAGATATAGCTAATATATTCCAACTGACCATTTAAAAAAACGAAAAGTAATAGAATTACGATAGCTTACTTCAGAGTGCTAAGTATGTTTCCACTTACTTTAGGAAAAATACAACTAAAGGTTCTCTCTTTTAGGTAAATTAAAAGATTTTAATTATTTTTTGACTGACTAAATTTAGATATTATAGGTGAATCTCATTAGAAATTATATCACTCTTCATTCTGTTAATACGATCGAAACTACTACCTATATCTTAGGCTATGAAACCATGAGAAAAACCTTGGTAAATTTGGAGGGAGGTAGTATATGAAGGATGTGACCGAGCGTACTCTTTTAGGGAGTTTTTTTACACCATTGCGTATTTTTCTAGTGACAAATTAAAATTTTTAAGTGACCATCATTTTATACAATCGTTTAAATGTATCAGTATTGAAGTTGCCTTAAAGTATTGACACCCAATAATTTAGAAAGATAAATTAGATTATGCAAATTTATTTGTTAGAGGTTCAGTATGTTCTCTAAGATAAACAGGGCATAGTATAAAACCAAAAAAACAATGTAAAGATTTACTTAGAGAGAGAGAAGGGTGAAATATTTTATGTAACCATGCTGCTCAAACACATTGGGTTGCTACAATACACAATATTGTATACAATACACAATATACACCAATCAATCTATGATCGAACATATATACAATACATATATTTATATGATATGACAATAATTTTTTTCCTACCTTTTCCTTTTACAAGCAATAATCGTCTACACACTAATTACAATTGTTTTTTTTTTTTTGCTATTTAACAATTTCATTTAATTTTATTGACAATTTTATTCTCCCTATCTCACTTTCTCAGATCTTCTGTGATCCGCCAAGTTCGATCCGTAAAACATATTAAACGAATTTATCATTAGATAGCAATGTAAAATCAAACCAAAGACATAATAGTCACAGCAGTAGATCAGTTTACAAAGAAACAAATAAATAAAAAATTAAAAAAAACAAAAACAACTACTATATAGATTAAAAAAAAATTAATTAAAAGAAATACATAAATGAATAAATAAGTTAAAAGAAATAATTTAATCAATGAATAAGCTTTAAGAATAAATAAGTTAAAACACAAATCGACTAGTCCAAAAACTGAAAGAAATGGGAGTCACATTTGACTAAACTAAATAGAAAAATAGTTAGATAAATGATAAAATGATATTAAATGATGAATCATGGCAGAACAATCAATCATGATAGACAAATGATTTGAAAATAATTGGGGAGGTTATTATAACACAATTTAAAAAATTATAAAATATTACTCAAAGAGGTAATTGTACTCAAAATATTTTTTAAACCCAATTTACTGATTAATTTTTCAAAATGTTTTATGTGCAGGGAAAATTTCAAGAAATACCTCTCCGTAATTTGGGAAAGAAATCTGAAAAATCAAAATTGCTAAGAAATTTCACTCATAATTTATTGTAATAAATCCGCTTTGTCTATTAGTGCTGACTAGAAGATGAATTCTAAGTTTGTCTTCAAGGTGTAGGTTTTAATTTTAAGACTTTTTAAATGCTACCCAACGACACACAACATGTTGATATTAAGGAATTCCAGAAATAGATAAAAACACAACTATAAGAAATATATTTATAATAACTTTTAACTTTTAATTAACTAGATGACTGATTGCAGGCGATCTATTATTGGGTATGAAGGTCAAAAATCAGCTTTTTCTAAAGGAGATAATTGATAGGCAATACATAAAGATTTATGTGCTGCTTTTCCTTAATGCTGATAAGAAAAAAATGATCTATCAAAAAAACACTTAATTTACAAGACAAATGAACAAATATTTACTTAATAAAATTAATTAAATAAGTCTCACGACGATCGGAGCTGGAGGGGCATTGTTCTAATTTCTTTTAGATTGATTATGAGCAATTGTTATAAGCGTGATCAGAATAGAATACACATAAAAATGTATTTCTAATTGCGTTCTCTTTATAATAAGAAATAAAATTTTGATTAAGGTATAATTAATACAAACAAATTTACATTTTAATAGTATTATAATATTATAATTTATAACGATTTGAGAAAATATTTTTCGATTGATAGGTAAATACTTTCATTAATGACACATTATATCTTTATTAAACGCATAACAAATTAAAGGTTTGAACAAAAAAAAATCCCCAAAGCAATAATACATTTTACATGGTTAGCGAACTGGATGTGTCCGCTCTCAGATTTTTATTGGCTATTAAACTGTTGAAATACAGAAAACTATTATATATGTATATTTACTAGAGAGATTTGAACGTCCTCGGTACAATTACAAGAGCGATCTGGGAGCATTGAGAAGAACTAATAATGGATGATCGGGACATGTGGCTCGAAGCAATCCATCAAGACGCCTCTATACAACAATAAATGCCATTATATTTGACAAGAGACAAATATGTGGGAAGAAAAAACTAGATGGATAGGTAGCATTAACAAAGATGTGAAAGAGCTGCGTTGAGCAAACTGGATAGCAGAAGCCCAATACAGGCAGACGTAGCGAAGCCTGGTTCGAGCGGTCAAACACCTTGGAAATTCTTTCAGTGGAATGACCACAGTGATATGTATGAGAGGTACCAGCTGGGGTTTTTTAACTTAAAATAATTTCCTTTGTCGGCATACCAATTATACCACCGGACCTAGGCAAAAACCCCGTCGGCAACAGATCTAAAGTAATGTAAAAAGACATATAGATAACAGAGGGTACCATTAACTGGGAGCCATTAACCGTCTAG
>NW_027105402.1:59402-88915 GCF_000696795.3 Halyomorpha halys | reverse complement strand
TACATAATATAAATATATAATATAAATACATAATACAAATATACAATATAAATACAAATACATAATATAAATACATTAATATATGAATAAATTTAAATATAATACCTGTACGGGGAACCCCCAGTCGGGCTTAGAAACCCCGAGCCCCGTACACGGCAACAGTTTAGCGATCTGAGAGTGCTCACTTATCAAGTAAGTAGATTGGTAAGAAAAGCAATTTAATTAAAACAAAGGAAAGGTATTTGCATTGTAAATAGAAGAAAAAAGACTGATCTAAATGACTATTATAAGGCCTATCTGGACATACGGAGTTGAGCTTTGGGGCTCCACTATACCATCAAATTCCTCCCGAATCCAATCCTTACAGTCTAAAATCCTTCGTAAAATCCTTAATACTCCTTACTTTGTCACAAATCAAGTCATCCATCAGGACCTCAATGTTCCATCCATATGTTGCCGCTTTGGCCAGAACCAGATATGACTCCTTCCATGATAAATTTCTCAACCACCTAAATCCACTTGTTTCTAACCTGGCTTCTCCTTCTTTACCTAATAATCCTCCTAGGCGTCTGAAAAGAAGATGGCCTCGAGATCTTCTCATCTAGAAATGTTATTGAACTTCTATCAGTGGGTAGATTCTCCACATATTTATATCATGTCACTATGTCACAGCAAATTTACTTGTTGTATATATGTGTATACAGTTGTAAATATCAATAAATAAATTATTAAAAAAAAAAATAGAAGAAAAATTGAAACTCAACGTGGTCACCGAGGATAAATGAAATTGATTCATAATAATTCGGTTAATATAAAAGAAAAAGAGTTACCGTAAGAAATTACCAAATACTCAAACTGACTGTGTTCTTCGAGGAGTCGAATCGTAACTGTTGCGTCCGGTGACAAGTATAACACATAAATCAAAATGTATTGTGCTGGGTGGGCGGAGATGTCAAAATTCACAGTGTCAGGCTGTCGAAATTCTAGGAATTCCCAGAATGCATTAAACTATTACTAGTAATATTTTGTCTGCTGAATATTTTTGTCCCTTCCAAGTCCATGGTACACGGGATTCCACCACAGAAAACGCAAACGATCGACGATCGACCAAAATTGGTCTCGCGATAGACTTGTTGGCCACTGCTTGTATAGGCCACAACTTCTTGTATTGTGACAAATACACTGGCCTGTATTTTACCATATAAATACAACTCAAGCATAAATCTCCTTCTTAAAAACAAAACCAACTTCTAACCAAAATACAAAATAATTAAATCTAGTTACTGCCTAATTACAAAATATTTACATTTTAATCAATATACATGGCGTTAACAAATTATTTTCAAGATTACTCAACAGATAGCAATTGGAAGACGTATTTAATGACAAAGTTTTAGTTCTAAAATTTGATTCTTAATAGTATTCCAAAGCCAAACTTAAAAATATGAATTGATAAATGTAATCAAGGAACAAGGAAACCTCTCAAATGCATAAAAGCATAAATTTAAATGAGATAATTGATGAAAACTTTAAATAATTTTATTTTTTTTATATTATATACCATTGTTCGTACTGTTGGTCAGTCTCTGATGAAGAAGACAGTCAAAGGGAAGTCTTTATAAGAGCCACTAGCTTCTAAATTATCCTATCTTTAGCTGATGAATCATCACACAGCTCGTCCGGGAAGTAACTATTATCCGGAGTTTTTACTGAAATGTTTGTTTTGAAACTTTCTTCCATCTTAAGCATAGATGGATGTAATGATCATATGTATATATAATCAATGACTCGCAGGTTGATATAATTAGAAGAAAATGACTCAGCTAATAGCATTGGGGAATTAATTAAAATCATAGAGCATAGGCTTATGTTTTATGAATGATAAAACGACCAGAGTCAAGTAAAATAAATATACCGAAATTCCATCTCTTCGTCGTATTTTTTAGCCCCCTTAAGATGTGCCTGAAACTACACGATTTGAGATGAACATGAAACGTCGATGAACAAGTAAGTGTCGACCGATACATAAATTTATTTCAGACAGCATACCAATAAATTATAAAGAATTAAAAAAAAACTGATTGCACGTAGACATATCTAGGGTTACCGCAGCTCGTGGTTCTCCAAAGTGGTTAGGGATTGAAGACCGCGTTCAGGGCAGCATTGGGCACTAGCTAAAGTATGAAGCTAATAGCTAAGTAATTATCAGAATTAGTTCCGCTAGAAATAGACTAATTTAGTTATTGACTGTTATGTACTTCTAATTTTGTTTCAGCTAAATGAGCTGTTAGTCTAAATGGACAACTAAATACTATACGTAGACACTAAAAGTAATTAAAGTTAACTTAATCTGTAAAAAATAATTGATAACTAATCGTTTTACCATACTAGTGGTTACCATGACAATTTCGAGGTGGATATTTCAGAGCAGAGTTGGGCAAATATTATTCGAATGACGAGAGACGAATACTTTTTCATTCCTCATTATTTTACACGAATAATCAATTATTCCTACAAAACATATGATTAACCATTCGATTACTTTTTTATTCGTCATTATTTTACACGAATAATCAATTATTTGGGTAAAACAAATCGAATAACCATTTGAATACTTTTATATTCGTCCATTTTATAGAAAAATAATCTCTTATTAGAAAAAATTAAATGATTAACCATCTGAATACGTTTGTATTTGTATAAAGACGACATTTTTTGTCTTACAGCTATACATAGATATATTTTATGATCGCGTATAGATTAATTTTAACTTTTCTGATTTCTAACATATTAAGGCACCTTTATATGTTTCGAGATATGTAGAATATGAAAATGCTATCGGTTTTAAGACCGCGTATCGATTTATTTTAACTTTCTTGATTTCTAAAATATTAGGGTCTCTTTATATATGTTGAGATATGTAGAATAAGAAAATGCTATCGATTTTAAGATTGCCTATCAATTTATTTAACTTTATTGATTTCCGACATGTTAGGGGTACCTTTATGTTTTGAGATATGTAGAATATGAAAATACTATCGATTTATTATAACTTTTCTGATTTCTAACATGTTAGGGCCTCTTTATGTTTTGAGATATGCCTATTTCTTATCTTAGTAAAAATAAATCGATATCTTTTTCATATTCTGCATTCCTCAGAACGTATAAAGGGACCGTAACATGTAAAGAAATCAAGAAAGTTAAAATAAATCGATACGCCATGTTAAAATAGATAGCATTTTCATAATCTGCATACCCGTAAACCTTGAAATTGGCCCCAATGTATTAGAAATAAAAAAATTTAAAATAAATCGATATGGGATCTTAAAATCGATAGCATTTTCATTTTGTACTCGTCTGAATATGTGAAGTAGAACCCTCATACATTAGAAATTGAAGGTGGTAAAAAAATAAGTGAATTTAAAAAAAAAAAAAATCAAATTTTTATTCGAATAATATGTATTCGACTAATTTTTCATTCGACTAATTTTTTATTCGATTGAAATAGTATTTTAAATATACGAATAAAAAAGTATTCAAATTGTTTAGTCGTATTTTTATTCAAATAAAAATTTATTCGTCTCTCGTCAATCGAATAATAAAGCATTCGTCACTTGTCAATCGAATAATTTTTGCCCAACTCTGTTTCAGAGGTGCTGAGGATGAACATGAAATCGATTTCGTACCCATTTTTAAATTTTCTGTGAGCATATTGAGGGTCACCACTGTCAGTAATCCGAAAAGTTAAAATGAATCGACATGCAACCTCGTAATCGTAAAATCGATTCTAGTTTCATCCTCTGCGTCTCTGAAAATATAGGAGGATACCATAATATTTTGGAAATTGTAAAAATTAAAATAAATCGATAGACAAGCTCTCGCGATCATTAAATCGATTATTTTTCCATTCTCAACACTTCTGAAAAAATATTAAGGGACCCTTATATTTTTGCTGAAATAAATCGATTGACAAGAAAAAACATAAACATGGTCATATTTTAGAAATAAGAAAAATAATATGAAGTCTTTTTTATTACAACATTATTTTTTAGTTTGTAGTTGAAACTACAGATAAAACTTACTATTTATTAATTTTAGCTATAGTGAGCTAAAAAATAGTTGCTTATTTCAAAGAATAGCTAATTTAGTCCTAAGAATTAGCAATGAATAAACTGATAACAACTAACCAATTAGTTTTAGTTTCCAAAACAACTACAGCTGATTTAAATGTTAGTTATAGTTAACTTTTACCCTACTCTGGTTACGCGTACAAAATACCTACCTAATGTATATTACAATTTATTAATTGTTGTTTCTATCATTATTGTTTTTTTATTGGTAAGCCTATTTTTGGTTTTATTGTAATTGCCTCTTTAAGTGAATTGACGACGTTAACAACAGACATATGCTGCTGTTATTTAATAAGCATTTAATTTTATTTGTTAAGGCTTTTAATATATTTTACTTTAAGCAGCCTGTTCTACCTCTGTCTAAATCATATGGTAAAATATAAGAACGAAAATGATAAAGTTAACTCAGCTTTATAATTACAAGGTTTATTTATTCTTATATAGTATCGATTTTATTAAATTATTAATTTAATTTACTTCTTGTCATAATTGAAAATATTTTAATCTCCACCATCCTTACTAAAGCTAATTTAAAAGATAATGAACATTCGTCCAATTTAAAATTATATTCGGCAATTAGTTTGGCAGTATTCATTCACTAACCTTTCCAATACAATAGTCATATGTGTTTACAAGTAGATGTGCTTTGATACGATGTGTACGTGTAATCAGACGGAAATTGATAGACTTGCTACGATAATCAACGACATCGTTGTTTACGAAAGAATTCATCCTGCTAAAGACAATGAAACAAAAGTTTCCAAAGCCCAAAAAATAGACCAGATGATTGTAGACGGAGTTAAAGCATTTCAAGACGCCGCGTACTCTACTAAACAAGAAGCAATCTATTGGTACCTATGGGGAAACTTGTACAGCTGCGGCCCCAATTACAAGCAAAAAAGTATAGAAGCTCTTAAAAGAGCAACGGCGATAGACCCAGACTTTATAAACGCTTGGAATGAACTGGGCGAATGTTACTGGAACATCATGGAAGTGGATCTTGCCAAGGAGTGCTTCGAGAAGGCTCTGGAAAAATCTGTCAATAAGGTCTCCTTGCGGAATTTATCAGCGGTAACGAGGAACCAGTGTCAAACAATGAAACCCAACGACAAGATGGACGTTCTCAATACAGCTCTCTGCCAGGCCAAAAAGGCACTCAACCTCGACATAACAGACGGCTATTCGTGGATTGCTCTGGGCAACTCTTACATGTCTGTGTTTTTCAACTCGCCGCTACAAAGGCAATACATCCTGCAAGCTATCGCTTGTTACAGTCAAGCTGAAAAAAATCTGGATACTAAAACTGCCGCAACGGACGTCTTTTTCAATAAGGCCTTGGCTTACAAGCATTTGGAAAATTATTCTGGTGCTCTCGACTATCTCTTGAAATGTTCTGAATGTGATTGGTTCTGGGATCTTCCATCTAAGACCTACGATAGTTTGATTCAGTACTTGGAAAAGATAAAGGATAGTATCGGACACAAAGGAAAGATGCAAACTAAAAGATACAATACGATGGTGAAAGATCTAGAAATCCAAATGAGGCGGTATTCGGGCGACTCTCGCTATGGGATAATTTGTATTCAAGACCTTAAAGGTGGTTCGAACAAGGATTATATTCTGTACGGAAAGATCCTGTGGATAATGGAGGTACTGACTACGTTCCCAGTGACGGTCGGTATGGTGGATGCTAAAGGAGATGAAATTGTCGTTAGCGTATTCAACTCAAACCCTTGTCTCAACTTTTTCAAGATCGGTGATAACGTAATTATTCCCAACCCTCAGTACGAGGTGGTGGATTTCTTACATAAAGACATAGAATACAAATTTAAGAAAGTTCGAATAGATAACCCTGCAACTTTAATCATAAACTACAAGCCTTTGCCAGAGAAATTTTATGCTATGTACAATTTTGAAACTTCCCCTAACTAATATTTAAACCTTCTGTAAAGTTAATTCTTAAATTAAAGAAAAGTTTAAAATCTATTTATTTTTTTTAATTTGCTTTATTTTATTCCTACAACCGGAAAAGTACTGCATTCTTTCTGTAAGGAATAATAAATTTCAGTCTATTGTTATTCAGCTTAGAGAAGCAGTTAATCCAACTGTGTCCAATGGTTGTCTTCTGCTTCATCCAATCAGCATCAATATCGTTTTTTACTCCCTTGTCATTTCTTATATTGGTTACCATCCTATTCTAACCAGAGTGGGATAGTCGAATTTTAATCCCATTGGGCAACAAAATAAAAATCGACCCACTCAATCAAGAAGGCCGCAATCGAACCGACTCACAGCGATATATTTTTGAAGAATGACCAAAAATCGATTTATTTGCTTTTAGCTTCCATATTAGTGAACGAATTAGACTATCTAATTAATTTTTCAACTACAGCCCTTTAAAGTGTGTCTAATTGAATAAACGTCCCATCCAACGCCTACAGACTCCATTGATATTATTTATCATTAAAATTAATTTTTTAGCCAAAGTTACATACAATAAACTCTCTCTTTTGACGATTTATTAGTCGCAAAGAACATCTTTTATGGATAAATAATATAATTTGTAAACTAGTAAATAAATTATGATTGTAATTTATAGATATGAAAAAATATATGTTATAAATTGGGAACTTACAACGACAATTTAAACGATAAATATTGAAAGGTAATATTTTTACTGTCATAGGTTATATTTTAATGTTTTGATAAATAAAATTATCATTAACAAATTATCATGTAACAAATTGTTTACGAACACGTA
The DNA here is from genome assembly GCF_000696795.3 of Halyomorpha halys. Lineage (NCBI taxonomy): Eukaryota > Metazoa > Arthropoda > Insecta > Hemiptera > Pentatomidae > Halyomorpha > Halyomorpha halys. The sequence continues at coordinate 82,024 of NW_027105402.1, read as the reverse complement.
AACAATGTAACATACCACAAAGTGTTAAATACATACTGATAGATTGCATTCGATAGATGTCTGGGCTCTATAATGAAAGCTAATAGTATTAGTTCATAGTACAAGTGTAGAAACTAGTGTGGTAATAATACTAATACTTATTTTTTTCATGATAGGGGTAACTATCAGTGATATTACAGGAATTAAAAAATACTAAAGTACAAGTTACTATTGTGCAAGTCTGTGTAGTTTTATTAAGGTAAATCTACAAGACTAATAGTATTAGTTTGTACTTTATTATGAAACAGGGCCCTGGTCACCATTTGGTAACTTTTTATTATTTTTTATCACGTATCGGCCACTAAGGACCACACCAATATTAATGTTCAGGCGTCTTTGGGAGTCTTGATTTTCTCTCTTCCCATCGCAGTTTCATGATCTTCGACTGCCTTTCTTTTCTTTCTTTGGACCACTTCGTACCCCTTTTTTTCCTCTTCCAATATTGGTGAGATTTTTCAATGTTTTCCTATACGTATCTCTATCTAGACTGTCGGTATCTGAAATTTAAAGTCTCTATAGTTCCTCTCTCATTTCGCTTGTGTATCCTCCCATGTTTTTGTAGCTAAAATTTTTTTGAAGATCTTCTTATTCAATCTTTTCTCCTTTATTCTCTTCACGTGCCCATAGAACATCAGCCTTCTGATTCTCATCTCGGTTTCCAGGTCTTTGTTTTTTCTGGGGACCTCTTCGTTAGATCTTAGCATGTAACCTTCTTGTGCTTTCCCGGGCCCATAGATTTTTCTTAAAATCCTCCTCTCTAGTGGTCTTCACCCCGTAAAAAATCACAGTATTTGGCAACTTTATTAAACGATAATAGCCCCCCCATTCCGGAAATATTTGATTAATCTTAAAAAAACAAATAACACGTCATTTTTATACTGTTTTGGAGATTTACTGTCTTCATCTTAAAACAAAGAAATCAGCAAGAGTAATACATTTTGAAATATCTGTCGTGCAGTTTCCATCTATAATTTTGGATAAAAGACTGCAGAGTAATGAAAGTAGAGGAGATAATAGTGATCAAAGTAGTTCATACCTCCTCTCATTTAATGCTGTTGAGTTGATATTACAATAATATAATTAATTCAATAAGTTGTCAGTATCATTAATTTTAAATTGGTGATCTTTGGGAGCAGTGGCATGCGCAAACCCCAGGGCACTACCCCACTGCCCCCGCACCCCGTATGCCAGAAATGGCAAGGGAAGGGGATAAAAAAAAAGTATCATTAATTTATAGATTTTAGTGACATTTTGATTATTCATCATTTTTTCATATATCTTACTTTTATAGTTGATAATGTTTTGATCTAGATTAGTCAAAATTTAGTGCAATAAAAACTATAGACCTAAAATTTCCATGAATTCAATTAATATTGATACAAAACAAAATTCCATAATTCAAACTAAAATTATCAGAGATGTTCATTTATTTATCTTTCATTAGTAAATGAACATCTCTGATAATTTTAGTTTGAATTATTCCATTCATTACTGAGCTCAAACATAAAACCGTATACGCCCACCTTATTCGCCCCAATGCAATAAACTGAATTATATTTACCGTATGTAATTCCCGTAATACGGTGTTGTGTAACCTTTTAATTAATCCGGTTGACTCATCCATTTAAGGTCCCAATATTTCACTACAGTACTTCTTTTCAAAATCCTTAATATGCTGTTCTTCCCTTAGCGTAAGAATAATAGGTAGGATAATAGGTTTGTAAATTCTAACTCTTAAATTTCTGAGCAGAAGGCATGAACTAAGCAATTCAGAAAATAACAAACTTTACCACTTTTAAATCAGTTACCATAGATCCTAAAAACTTAGAACCTCTCAACTAGGTCAAATGTATTTCCTCTTATATCTACATCTGTATCTGTATACTGTATCTATACATATATATTCTATCATTATCTATGTATTGTTTACAAATAAATACAATAATATATTACAAAGTATGGTATACTAATATCTGCGAAGCATTTTTTAGCAATGGCTGAATATTTAGGTTTAGACAATCTAAAACTAAAAATAATCATAATATAAGAAATACATGCTCATTTTTGCAAAAGAAATATATTTAAGAAATTATTGAGTATAATTTTTTTTTAAAAAGTGAGATACATCCAAAATTTTATAAAAAGAATGTTCAAACTGACCACTACCCCCGACCATCTTCTCATATTTAAGAAAAAAATAAGAAGCTATTTTTTAAAATTGATTTGTATGATTTGAAAGTTCAGTTGGGAGAAAATTAGATTCTTGCGCTATCGATGTACTCATGTTGGATATTTTCCAAATTTTTAAAGTGATTATTAAAAAATACAAGATAATAATAGCAAAAAAAAGATAATATTAATTGGAAATGTGTGATTTTGAAGATTATTATCATGTTATTATGTGAAGTATACCCAATAGTTTCTGACCACTATTAAAGTTGTGTAATCGTTTCCTTTTCGGAATCTGTTTCCTCCTTGAGATAAGATAATCGTCAAATAAACTGTTACTCCTACTTGAACTTTTAACAGTCAACCAGGAGAGTCCGGAGGGTGTACACTATGGAGATAAAGAATTTATTCCGCCGAATTTCCAGCTTCATAGTGACTTTCTTCCAGTCCCTCACCGTCGAACCAGCCAGCCTCTTTTACTACATCGCCTACAGTGTCTACACCCTCGGGGCCCAGAAGCTCCTCGAGCAGAAGACATGTTTTCCCGACCAAGAGCCCGATTTGGTCACCTACTGCAAGAACGACACGCTGCGATCGGAAGCATCAGGTATATCTTAATGTTCAAAGTGGTATCTCTGATTTCAGAAATAGTTTTTATAGAAATATAAAATATCCTTATATTAAAATTTATCTCGTTAAACACAAGAGCACCCCATATTAATTGATGTTTTGAAAATGCAAATAAATTATGAATGACCTAATTGCGAAGTAAATTTAAGTAGAGAAATACATATATATATATTTAAATCTTCATAAAGGCAACTATTGAAATATATCACAATATTGAGAAATAATTAATTGTAATGATTAGGCACATTCTAAAAAATAAACAAAAAACACTTAAATCAGAGCATATGTGAAAAAAGTAATAAGCCAAACTAAAATATATTTATATATTACAAACAAAAAATTAAATTTGACAGTAACTGAAACTATCAATCTTTAAATTTACTAGTGGTGAGAAATTTTGTTGTCAGCTTAGGGATATTCTCATCTCAGCAGTGTAATTTGATTCACCTCCATAACTCTCCTTAGTCTTCCGGGTGTCAACTGTTTTGGGGTTGTGTTGTGAATTAGTGTATATTTGAATTTATCAGCCCAAGACAATTTAGTAGTGTTCGATATTGTTAGGATATGTACGTCCTTATATTATTAGTGATGTATAATGGTGCATCCACAATTCTACGCAAAGAGAGAAAAAAATTATTCTAATTTTGGAGATGCTAGTAGAATTCTACTATTCCGTATGTCCATTGGTTTCTATAAATCTGTAGGTCACAATCCAATCTTACAGGTTCACTAACTTGTCATATTTCGATAATCTGTGTCTTATAAACTACAATTAATTTTTGTTTTCGAATGATTCAAGTTTAATCTAGACTTTAAACCAAATAAAAGTCTTATTGCACTATTTGAGGTACACGCTTCGGAAACCCATTTTATTCAGGAAAAGAACTAAAAATTTCCCTCATTTTGAGAAAATTTCTGTCTTGGGAACAAGTAGGTGTATAATCACTTAAATTGAAACTTTAAATAAAAAAAACAAAGAAGTTTCTAATATTAGCATAGGAGTAGTAATGATTTATTTATTGTTGAAACTAAATTAAATGTGACCGCAGCTAGGATTATCTTCTCAAACAGAAGTAGCAGTTTCCATAATACATGCCAAAATAAATTCACAGAATGTTCATTTTTGTTATTTGAAACGAAATTATATTTGTTTGTAATACCATTACAACTTATTTTTAATTCTTATGTAAATAGAAAAACAAAAAATTATTTACCAACAATGTTCTTAAAGAGTTTTTCAAATATAATTTATGAATTTTTCCAACCCGATATGAGCTATATAGGAAAAAAAAGTCATATTACGACAACAGTGCTACAAGAAATGGCATTTTATTCTTACGATAAAATATCTGGAATCGCAGTTACGAGCACAGAATTAAGTTGTTAAACATTCAGGTCAATCAACAAACATACCACGTCGCTCTAATGGTTTCCTCACAAGTTCATTTAACAAACAAGAAATTGTCAATACATCACCTCAATCACGTAACACTCTTGGAAGACCAGGAAATTTACATCGCGGTAGGGTATCCTAATCATGATCAATGTTTTAGGGTACAAGGAAAATCGTGCAAACATAGGATTTAAGATCCAACAATTTAAAAGCTGATACATGCGTTTCGTGTTGCTCAAGGGAGACCTGGGTGTGACATCATACAGTAGTTTTAGCTTGCGGATGAACATCAGAACCTGGAAGTTACTGTTTGTTAGATGCCATTTAGTAGTTTAAGATTTGTGAATACGCGTGCCACAAGTACCGCATGATCTTCATGCTGTCACAGGTTGCGATTCAACGAAATTGCAACTAAACCATCTGCATTTAAATTGATAAATAATGAGTTTTCAGTAATTGGTCAACCGCTTACAGATGCTTAGTATCTTGAGTTGTTATTTTTAAAGTTAATTGGCAAAAAAGGAAATTCTGTGGATGTGACTCGATATAACATTTTAACGTGATCGATTGGGAACGGCATCAATGTGCCTACAGTCCCATGCACTTCCCACGCTTTAAGGCTGTATTCTTTTACGCTTAGCGACATCCAAATTTGTATTTGGAAAAATGAACGCGAACCTCTCTACCGAGAATTGGATCCAACGAAATTTGGATACAGATATGATAATGGAAATCTCTTACCAATGTGCAATTCATACCCTCCAGTACCCAAAGATCTTACTCCACCTTCACTGAAGATCTCACGCACACGCATGTGAATGAGTGAGTGAGTATATGTGTGTCGAAGAAGAATGCCAGAATATGCGTCGTGAATGCTGTTTTGTGTGACCGTTTCCTCGTTTGTTTCTGCCATTTTTTACTATTAATGTTTTTCGAAATATATTAAACTTTAAACAGTTTAGTTTTTCTGAACCTCGAGTTGGTTTTCTTGTAAATTTCCCTTCAAAATTTATTATGCGAAGTTCCCGAGAAAAACCAATGAGAACGTGTACAGTTATCAACGGTGTATCCGGCGAGAAGAAGAGGGACCTCATGCCCCCCTCTCCCCCAAACGCTACCATTATACACTAAATAAAGTAGACTTTTTTTGCTTCACTACTTCTACAATTACTCAAAATATAATTTGGTATGCCCCTCCACTTCTGACAGTTGTTGTCACGAGTAACCAGAAATGATTTGGAAATAATCTGCCTTTCAGTTATACGGCCAAAATTATGTGGAAAATCATACCAAACACAATCAGTTTGCAAAACTTGAAGTTTTTTTAAATCACGTGCCTTTTTAAATATGTATATGCAAGATTTTTAGTCAAGAGTAAATAGAATCGTTTTCACAATGGTACCTTTCATTTTGTGATCGGCAACCATGGTTTATTCGGACCATAAAAAAGAAATTTCAGACGAGGAACTGCATTGGAATATTTTGCATGCTCGCATATATCGCCGCGCTATATCTGCCTGGTCTATTTGTGGGATTGCACATTTTCCTCATACAGACGAGGATTAGCAATGTTACCAGGGTCTTAGGTTTTGTATATAGAAAATAAAACACAACTTTTACAAACAAGCATTTTTCTATTTATTGTTAGCGTATTCAGAGATAATAACACTAGAAAACTTCATAAGTGGTTACTAAAACAATCTTGTCCACTATTTGGCTTAACACAATTTTTGCTATAGTGTCGAAAAAGAATGTTCTCCAATGCACTTAATAATCATTAAATACTCGTAATTACAAAATATAATCTGAATAATAGAAAAAAGAGAACAGATTGCAGTCAAACTACAAATGTATTTATCATTGCATCGTTCTTTATCTCTTAAACAAAATAATACTTACTTAAAACCTACTTATAATTACTACATTTTACTGAAAAAAAATCAAAAATATATTTATTTTTTAAAATATTTTTGTGGAAATATTTCTTTAGATCAAAAATAAGTGTAAACGTTAGCCGGGGCAATTACAAAATTTTACAAGCTAAACATTTTTTGCTCTAGATGTAGGCTCCTTATCTCTTATTATCTGTACCAGAAATTTACTATACCTTCTTATCCTAAACTTTTCTCCTGAGCTTGTAAAAATAATTAACAAGGTTTTCAACGCAATCTTTGATAATTCCAATTCGGTGTAAAACAGCAATCTTGATAATGCTCATAAAGATCTACGTACCTCATCCGTTAAGAGGTTTCAGAAATTAATTACGTCATGTAAATCTATAGGCTCATCTTCAAAAATCAAAAGCTGAGTTGTGTAACGTTTATAATTAAAAGATAAAAATCTTCCTCTTCAAAGACCACGTTTGAAATAACAATGTAATTCTTTTCCCATAAAAATTTCTCGCTAAAAAGAAAACCATTCATTCATTTCAAGCATTGTAATCATATTGTTATCAAGTGCGTACCGTATCGGAACTTCGAATGGGTGCTAGAAACATTTGAACATTTTTAATGTTCTGATATCAGCTATCTACTTTTTTAGGAAAAAGATTTGTGCGAAATATTTATTTTTCGGATCTAAAACAAAGATATATAATTCGGCTTTTTAATGTTCACTAATTTGAGGAAGACTATAAACACTATTTTCTAGTTAGTAAGAATCATTATCATCATCAATGTTTGCAAAAGAATTTAATTACAAACCTTCGGTTGAAACATGCAGGCATAGTCTTCACATTGAAAATAAAATAAAATTTATTTATTAATAATCATTGTACTCCTCAAGTAGTTGGTTCCTTATGAATACATTTCCAAACCCAGTTAAAATTTTATACGTTTAAAAAAGACAAAGAGGTCATTCACCAATTGTCGGTCTGTTTCAATTACAATGCTCCTTAAGAATGATCAACCATCTGAATAGGAATTATTTTATTATTCTGTTACTATGGTCTTTGAGGTCCACATTTTCTTTTCACTTTGAGGTAGTAATAATTAATTGATTTCTCGTTTTAAATATATTATGCTTGGGTTGTCACCCCCTAATCTTGTCACAAAGCTAGGTCTGGGACCCTACAAGTGGATGCTACCAGTTTCTTACCAAAAGGTGAGCAGGACACACTTGTAGGAAGTAGAAAGCATGTGATCCCCCTTTTGCCTCTTAGTTGGCTCCAGGATATAAAAGAGAATGAAAATTGGCTGAGCATTTTTATTGGTCGCCATTTCCTGGTACTTAAAAAAATCAATGGAGATGAGATCTATGTTATGCATATTATATAGTTTTGTGGAATTTCAGAATCTCTTTACACTAATACTTATCTTTGTTTATTTGTGTCTTAATTAAAATTCTTCAGGGGCTATGGAGTGGACACTATTTAATTGTAATCTGATATTTACTATTAAGACAGCCATAGTTTTACCAAGTGAAGTTCTCAATTGGTGGTTCAAGATACTGATGTATTTTAAATTGATAAAGAAGGCGTCATTGAACTTCCATGCTCTCAATCTCAATTTTATGTAAAAAAGAAAATAATCACACTTTCATTATAACCGTAATTGAAATGAAAGAGCTATTAAAATAATGAGTCTTTACTTGTCAGTTTAGTATTTTCCTTTTTATTTATTTATTTTTTTCTTGAAGTCATGAGAGTATTTCCCCAATGAAGTCAGTTCACTTATATCAAATGAAATAGTACTAAGAGGATTTATCAGTTCTTTTAAATACTGAATAAACACATGTTTGTTTACATAACATGTTAGAAATAATATTCAATTGTAATATTTGATACTGCATTATGTTTGATTTTTTTGTCTTAGTAGATGTAATAATATTGAACGAGTGGGCACTATATAAATATTCTGTGATTTTTTATTTCCAAATTTTTGTTTATTTAAAACTGTACAAAATAACTGATCTTTAGCAGTATTCCTCCATCCTCAGGGTTCTCCTCAATTTGGAGAACAATACAACATTAAAAACTAGTTGGACTATATTATTTAAATATTAATTAAATGTTTTAATATAAATTACCTTCTATAACAAAAATATCATAACACTACTTTATACGCGCTCCCTATGTCTTATACGCATGAATTTACTTTGTCAGTTCTAAAAAACCAAGATATGTAAAATATTCGGAAACCACTTAGTCTTTATATTTATACTGAAAGGAATTGAACTTCGTCCTAATCCTTACTAAGTTTTCATTTTCCTGAAAAAGTGAGAATGTTCCAAGTATTTTAAACAGACAAAATTTTTCAAATTTTATATTAAGTGATTATGCTCAAAATAGTTTATGCTCAAAAAGTTCACAATGGCTACCAAAAAGTTAATATTTTCTTTTGAAACTAATGCAGAATTGAAGTGCTCTACTTCATTTTACCACTCCCTAGTCCTATATTTTGTTCCCTAGAATAATATTTTTCCCAAAAATTGATTTCACAAAAACTATGATACTAAGTGTGTCCTGCTTCTGAATGTATTAAGGAGCACCATCTGAAGCCAACAAAATAAAATAAAAATAATGGAAAGGCTAGATTTTAGTTTTTTAAAAATATATATTGACTAAATTAGGAGAATGACCCATACTAACACTGTAATAGATTAACAAAAACGATCAAGATTATTTTTTTTGTGTCCAATTTTTATATACTCAAGCCATACATTGGATTTATTCATTCTATTATTTATTATTATTATTATTTCCTTATCTCCAATATTTTGTCAAGCATTAATGATCTTTAAAAAAATATATACCACAGTCCATATGCACGTAATGTTTCATTTTTACAATTTCTTGAGCTTGGTGTTCTTCTTATGCTTAATATTCTACGCCCTTTCCTTATTCTATCCTCATAGGTATAAATAATATAATCTGTTACTAAAATGTTTACATGTTACTGAGTTTTCAATTTGCTGTAGCATAGTTATGTTTCAAGGCTGAGTTATCATTCCATTTCCGTGATTCATAATTTCAACAAATTAAAAAAATCACCAAGCTAAAATGTAACAAAACTCTTTTTTTTCTTCTTTTTTTTTTGCATTATGATATTGAAAATTAAACTGAGTAAAATTTTTTTAAGCCACTATTTGTTTGTATTGTGCCTATTTATATTCACTAACTGTTTCATTTATTTAATTGTTAGGCATAGTTGTGTTACTATTGTTACTTTTTGTGTTTATATAATAAATTATAAGAGTTTTAGATTAAAAACTCTGAAACCTCAATACCACCTTTTGAAATTACCAATAGACCTTATACCTTCTTAAACCTGGTCATGAACTTGTACTGATGCTGAGCAGTTATCTTGAATCATCTAGAATTACTGGTTTCTGACAAAGTGCCTCAAGTTAATGTTTCCTTTTCTGAGGGGTGCCTAACCAAAGGCATGCTTACCACATTTTGCAGATCATTGTGAACTACGACATTGCGGGTTATTGTGAACTATGATATTGGAGGTTTAGGAATGGCCTTTAGCTGGTCAGTGTTGTTAAATGAATGCTGAAGAAATAAACTTGATGAGGTTCCATTTGGATGTACTCTCAGTGAAAATAAGAATTTTGCTGTTGCACTTCAAGCAATAAGGAACCTAGGCACAACAAAAAATAAAAATAAATAGATAATCGTCCTAATATAGTTAAAATTTTACTTAAAATTTACAACTCTTATCTATATAGGTTGCTCAAATAAATTAATAAACAAATTACTTTAAATCTAACGTAATTTTTTACTAAATTTATTTTTTTTAGATGTGATCACTCTGAGAAGTGTGTTGCGAGAAGCTATACCACCATTCGTGATGGTGGTGGCAGGCGCCTGGCGAGACTGGACAGGGCTGGCGTTTCCACTTCTTGCACTTAGTATATCTGGAATGACAATTGCAGCTGGTATATCACTCATTTCAGCATATATTTGGCATATGACACCGATGCTGACAGCTGTTCTTGAATCCTTATTTGCTGGCCTTGGTGGTGGATGGCAACTGCTCCATCTGAGTACATACTGCTACTTAAGCAACCGTACTTCTGTAAAAGAAAGAACTTCCAGGTAAATGACTTGATTTTAACTAACCAGAAATTATCCTTATGATTTTGAGAATGCTACCATTATTAATCAATGCATTTATATATTAGATAGGTTATTTTTTAAGGGTTCCAGAACAACAAGGCTCTTAAGTAATACTTCATTACAAACCAGTGTATGGTTTTCAAATTTAGGACTATACCATTATTGTTAAATAATCTCATTCAAAACCTAGCCTAACAAAACAGTATGACAGGTGTTATACTCCATTTAGTCAGTATTATAAATACCCAATGGAGATTAATGGTCTTAATACATCTCAAGGTCCCCAATAAACTTAACTTACTGTAAGGTATTATCTGAATCCCATGATATGTACATATTCAAGAATTATCCAGTCGAAGGTTACCTCTTACAGCACAACTATCTTTTCACCCTTTTTAATACTAAAATTTAATCATGGTATATTGAATAAGCAGGTATAAATATATTTTTATTTTTCTACAATAATTTAGACATTTCAATTAAAATAAAAATATGCCCCATTGACATCCATATATTTTTTCAATCCCACAAAAAAAAGATTTTTTAAAATCTGTTGGAATTCATTTGTGGGTATAATTGTTTTCAACCTTCCTAATCTAAAACTGTAATTCTTTATAGAATATTACCATATGCACCAGAAATTCAATTCTTGTAATAAACCAAGCTTGGATCAATGAATTAATAACTACTCTTGCCAATCCAAAAACTGAGATACCATTTCATACAATCAGTTGTATTAATAATTAATTTTATCTTAATTTTAAGGTTTACATGGCTTATGGTCTCAATGACAACTGGAACTCTCATTGGAAATTATGTATCAGGAACTTTGCTGACAAAGCTGAGATACAGATGGTTCTTTATAATGATTATTGTGCTTAAATTGACAGCTATAACACTCGGATATATCTTCATGAAAGAAAAAAGGAGACCTCCACCTGTTGGAAAAAGTTTTTTAAATCTCAGAAAGTTCTTAGTACCATTTAACGCAAAAACATTTTGCACAGTAAATTGGATGATGATTTTAAACAGCTGGTTGCTGTACTGCGCATCTGTAGGTAAATAACTTGAATAAATTCAATTTATGTGATATTACAGTTATTTAAAAATAAATTTCACCAGAAGATTAAAACAATTACTTGATTCAAAATTTAATAAGACAATTTAAAAAAATAAATAAATCAATTAATATTTTAATATTTCTATCATTCTTTCTATCATGCTAGGGAATTTAATTTTTCCGAAATTATTTAAGAGGATACTTTTAATTGTCAACAAATTCGAACTTATCAAATATAAATAAATTAGTTTAAAAATCCAAGAAAAAATGTTTCAGGACATCATAATGTGATGTGAAATTTAGTCGATTATAAAAACATTTGGTGTGGTGCTCACATCACAGAACTTTTACTTACTACCCTGTCCTATAATAACTCCCTAGATTTTGTCTAGACTGGTGTTATTGTGATTTTTGATAACAAATAAAATAAAATTTTAAAAAATACAAATACCAGAGAATGCAAAAATTATGAACAACAAATTTTTATTTTTCTGTTCTAAAAATATATATTAAGTAGTAGTATCGGTTTTTCTTGTTACAATCGGGTATATCTATTTTTCATTTTTTATCCTTTAGTTATTCATAAAATTCTTAAATATTTATCTATTGTTTATTATTGCTACAATGAGAATTTTTTTTTCAAATAACCAAAATTAATGGAACTTTAAAGGAAGATTTTTCAAAAATTCATTATTTAATCCCTGTCAACCTATTTCAATTGGGATAAGTCCTAACTGGTATTAGAGATCATTAAATTCTACATTGACATGGTGAATTTAATTAAAATCGGTAGGGTTGTTTTAATAAAAATACTTTTAAAAAAAAAAGTAATAATTCGATAATGTGGCACTTTCAGTCAGTTGAACACATTGGTATTTCATCCCAGGCATATTCTCATAAATACGTAATTTTGGAATTGTATGATTTTTCATGTTTGAGCAAGGTTGTTCACAGACTATTTTGTGATATTAGGATTTTTGGACTCATTTTTTCGTGATCGCAATACTTTCACTTATTCCCTATATAGTTAAGTGAATGTAAAATATAGACCAAAAGAACCTTCATGAAGTTTTTTATAAATTTTTAATATTAAAGATAGTTGAAACGGATTAGGATAAAAATGTTAAATATTATAATTTTCATTTATACCTTAAAATTTAAATACTAAATGTTATTTACCATTTTAAAATCATTCTTGAAGTAATAAATGAAAAAATATATAATTTAATAAAATAAAAACTAATATTCATTAAATCTGCTATAAAATTTGATTTGTTAGGATATATATGAAATAAAAGTAAAGTTGTAGCACGTGCAATTTTGTTAGCTTAAAACAAAAAAGAAAAATTCATCAGCGAATGGGAATAGAATTCACATGTTAAGCTTAGTAACATCAGATAATTAAGTAAATTGAATATCGCTTATAACAAGCTCGGATATAACAGCATTGTTTATAGTGACAAATATTTCTAAACCATTGATTTTCTGAGCCTCACCAATTTATTTTTATTAAAACATATAATAAGCACGGTCATAAAGACTGATTGTCAAAATAAGTAATAATCACCCAAATAAAGTAATTTATTAGTTTTTGGTAGCAATAATTGATTTTTGAAAATTCCTTTTTCTTTTTTTAAAATTGACTTCTTCACATTTACAGAATATGTATAGGGAATGGTTTCAACATGGATTGGTTATAATGACTGAATATGCCTGGTCCCTCTAAGGTCATTATAAACGATATCCAGTGTATATATTTTCAATCTTTTTATTTTTAGATTTTATGTAACATGCCAGAAATTAATTTGATTGCTAGAAAAAATATTTTATTTTAAATTTAGTATACTTAAATGTAAATGACCGAATTTTTGGTTATAAAAATGAAATTATAAACTTACATTTTATTTTTTTCTGGGCTTTGGGTTTAACATGCTCCAAAAGCTCAAAAATATTCTTATTTGATGATAATAAAACATAAATAGCACAGATTGCCTAAAAAGGTATTTATCACAAAGAAAGAAAAAAAAAACAAACATATACATAGGGTTCATATGTAAGGGAATCCATGACCTTCCACTACCAAAATTTATTTTCACAAATAAAATCATTACTAAGCAAATTATTAACAAATCTGTTTGTTCATAATTGTTATCTCAATATGAACCTAAGCTCCAATTAGATAGAAAGAACAGTGAACAAAATTATTCAAGGATGAGCTTTAGTAAGTTTTTAAAATTTGTGAGAGAAATATTCACAGGCACACCTGTCTATGGATTAATGAAAGCCTGATATTAAATATCACCTCTGTGAAAAGTATTTTTTGCCAGAAAAAAATGTACTGCACACAAAAATGACAGTAAATGTCTTATTATTGTTCTATGTTCAAGATCTTGACATATTTCTGTTATTTTTATCTTGAATTTTATTTTTATTTCAGCTGAGGGAAGTGTACGATTACTGTTTGTGGAAAAACAGTTTCCGAATGATATGAATGTGACAAACTTTGGATATTACATGGCATACTGTATTGCAGTGCATTTTCTAGGTATGAAAAACATGAATAATAAAAATTAATAGTTAATTATATGATTTCTTCTGTTTTAAATAATATCAAATAAGAAAAATTATCTTTCTATGAGGGTTATTCTCAATTTTCTGAATATTTGCCTCGTTTTGATAATTAAATTCCATATTACTTTAAGGTTAATTTTCCAAAGCTTTCTTGCCAAAAAAGGTGTTTGTGTGGTTATATACCTATATGGTAAGTAGGCTAGTGAGCATACATTATTCCTCATAACTTTGGATTTAGTTGCAAATTAACTTCAAAGTTATGAACCTGCAGGTAAGTTTATTCCTCCGAAAAGCCATTAACTGTCAGTCAACCTCCTTGAGACATCTTATTTTTACTTCAGAATACTTCCTCCAAAGGTATTTTAAGAGTTATTTTCTCTAAAATGGCTTGGGATGCTGTTTCCTACAAATGTTAACTATAACTCTAGCTCAGAATATTGCGTTAATATTTTGTTCATTAATTTTTTGAAAGGCAGTTATTTCTAACTAAGAAATTTCAGATTAATTTTGGTCATTAAGGCAAGGGTTTAAGGACAAGTGAACTAGTCTAAGATCCTTTTGATTCTCTGAATTTTACTGTAATTTGTTTTTTAAAAACTTATTCATTGGCTATTTACAGTTATGTTATGATCAATATGTTACCATATTCAATCATAACATACCATAGTCAATACCATGTAATTCATCACACATTTAGAGTTAATAATAATTATTTTAAAATGTATTCTCTTAAGTTAGAATGAATCAAACTTATTTTAAAAATGTGGTAGACTGGTGGTTCATGTTAAGAAATACCATTGTTTATTATTTCATGTAACATGTTAAATTTAATCATTCTATAAAGGTCTATTCTTTAATCTTTATTTGTAATTTAATTCTAAAATAAATGTACAAATAGTGGATTGTTAATTTCTTTGACTAACATGCGATAATTCATTTTCAGCATTGGTTTTGTACCCACCTCTATTGATAAGATGGCTAAAATGGAGTGATTTTACGATTACTATTTTAAGTTTGATACTTTATACAATTTCATACACTGGTATTGGCTTATCACAGAATGTTATTGAGCTGTATATATGTGAGTGATGATTCAATGTTAATTTTTGACTTTATATGATTTTACAATGCATTAAAAAATTTCAATTTTACTAGCAGTTTGTTGATTTTCAGTTTCTACTTTAAATCCAATGAAGAATGGGCTTTTAGTTCTTCATAGATCTATTCTTACTAAATGTGTTTGTGATAAAGACTTAGGTATGTATTGATTAAATACAATAAAGATGTCTTGAAAATTTTGGTTATAGATTAAATCATCAATTTATTTTAATTTTAGGAATATACAGCAGTTTTATTGGAGTTGGGGAAGGATTTATCCCTCTGGGATTCCTTTTCTTGTACAATCACATATTTAAAAGTACAATCAGCACCTGGCCCGGAGCTTATCACTTGATATCTACTGCAATAGGTCTCGTAATGCTAGCTAACATTTGGTAAGTAGTGACTTTATTTATTTACCCTTGGCATTTCAAGACTTAAGAATAAATATATTTGCTAAATTAGTTAACTGAGAATTTTTAAGAATCCATTCATGATTTATTATAATTGTTGTACAATTTTGTAATATTTTACTAATAAACATTACATACAAGTACATTAGGCAGCAGGGGAGCTCAGAAAGTTATGCTCAATGGTACTAACTCTCAGGACCCGAATTTGTATCCGGCTGTGTTAGATAATTATTTATTCTGTTAATGAAGCCAAGAGTCAACCCTGCGGGTTCGGGAGCTTTCCTTGAGCCCACCCTCTACAAAGTAATTGGGGAAAAATTTATTGGAGTAATTAATTGGGGAGAAATCTGGTGGTTGAGCATGATCAGAACAAATCACCTCCAGGTATAGCCCTTGTACAAACTACAGTATTTCTTTACAAAGTACTGAACCCCTAGCGCTTCATTTGTTCTAGCATTACCAATTTAATTTTAATTTTTTAAATATAAAATACATAAACATCTTGTTATATTTTTATAACATATTGTTATAAAAATATAACAAGATGTTTAAATATAAAATACATAACATGTACATTCAGTTTATACATTATTTAGATTTATTATTTCACATTTTCTAAAATATTTTGAAAAAAAGGCAAATTAATTACATTTTTTTATTATTTTGTTCCTTTATTTGCCTGTTAGTCATGCTTGTAATTTTTTTTTGTTTTAATTTCACTGAATAGGAATTCAATGAAATAATTAATTAAAAAGGGCTTTTTTTGGTTTATAATATTTCTGTTTAAAAATATTTTTTATTTTTTTAATTCAAACATATTTGCAAAAACTATGCTAACATATATTAAAAAAGAAGAAGAAAAAAGTATTCACCTATCTATGAAAATAACACTTAATTTTACAAAAGTTTTAAGTTGAATACATATATATTTTAAATAAAAAATAAATTAAATAAATAAATTATTCATTGTATCGCAAAAATAGTTTCTGTAGCTATTTTATCCCTTTACAGTAGCTGACAGAATCTCAATTTCCACTATAAACACTGTGATTATTGTAATATAATAAAAAATGATGTGATTTGAAATTCTATATTATTTTTTTAGTGTTGCTACGTTTCTGTATAAGCGGCAGTGTTGCAAAGATGGACAATGTAATGAGGGCTGCAAGTGTGCCATGGCACGTCTTAATGATCAAACTCTTACTGAAGACCAAAAGATTATATCAGAAAATTAGAAACACTTCAGAATATTCTTGAATAATTGTTTTCTATTTAGATACTTGTTCCTGTAAATATTATTTATTATTGATGATTTTGATTCATTAACAACTTTAATGTTTAATATTTATTATTATAGCCAATCAAAATAATTAAGAAATAACGCAGAAGTATATAGGCAAAGTAGAAAATAAGTAAACTTACTTATTATTACTAGTTATTTAAAAATTAGGTTTTGATCAATCAAAAGGAATTTTTCCTGAGTATTAGATACAAAAATCTCCATGTAAATAATTTTTATACTTTGTATATTATTCAAGTTTATGTAAATAGGTAGATAGTAACAAAAGGAGAATTCATTGAAATTGTTTATGAATTACTTGTCCATATTTGTAAATATGTTCACCAATCTTTTTATACTCAATCTTGAAAATTTATAATGTATTTTATATTTATTGTAAATATTGAATTTTTGAAAAACTTTCATAAATAAAAAAATTGAAATATATTTTTATTTCATTTAGTCATGTTAATGAAGTAACATCCATTAATTTATTTTAGCATCATCGTTTCCCTTTGAAAAAATACCGTATTACTATTTACTGGAAAATATATTAGTACTGATGTTTACTTTTAAGTTATCTTCACCAGAAGCAGATTAGTAACAAAGGAATTGTTATGAATTTTTGTAAATTACTTCAAAGGTAATATCAGTGTGTAGTTTTGTTGCATATTCTTTGTTCTTCTTTCATCATTTCATACCTGACATTAAACTTGCTTTGATTGCACCCTGTTTTAGGGATAATATTTCAGTTATTTTGGTTCTCTTCTGGTAATATGTTATTGTTCATTGGAGTTCTTCATCCCTAGGGTCTTATTTGGATCTCTTCTACATGATTTATCTTTATTTCAGATCTTACAATGAAATGAAATGAAAAATAGTTTATTATTCTGGGACCGGTCCCTTTAGAACAATTACAAAGGTAATTTTAATTTTATTTTTTGCCAGACCCCTATTTACCATTTTTGCAGTGTGTGAGTACACTTGCAGATCCTGGACCTTACATACTGTAAGCAAAAACTTTACTTTTAGGTTTATCCTAATTGTGATGTTTCTAATTATGTCCCATCTTGATTTTCCATCTATTTTCCGAAGGAATCTCATCTTGAAATTCTGCAGTAGGCTTTTGTGCTTTGTCATATTGGTCCTAGATTTACAAAAATATGTTATTATTATGAAAGTGTTTTTGTATATTGCCACCTTTGTTCTCGTTGACAATCCCTCTTATTGATGAAGTCCCTTTTGACAGCATTGAATACTTTTCTAGCAATTAGTATTCTTTTCCAGACCTCAGTATCAATAAGTCCATTGTCTGTTAGGTGCTCTTTCGTATTTGAATTAATTGATTTGAAGGAGCTCACAGATAATTGGATGCTGGCCACATTATTTTCTTGTACAAAGTGTTGGTCAAAAAACGATAACTCCTTATCCAGTACTAAGCCCTGGACTTCAAAAGTTGTGGTACAATATTTTTTTAATCAGTTAATTCAATTATATTTATAATAATGGAATGACAAATTCAAAAAGTAAAACTTGCAACACTGCAAATTATTAGATGATGATCAATCATTTAAAGTAATTCTTTATTATCTTATATCCTTTATTAGCCTATTATTATTTTATAGTTGGTTACAAAGGTTCGTAATTGAAAATAATTATACAAAACTTGAAATCATGGCCTGTTTTCAATAAGTTTCACCCTAATGTTTTTTTTTTATAGAGAATAAGAACAAAATAATTAATTTAACTACCTTTCAAATAGAAACTACTAGGTATATTTATTATTAGTATGTTTTTTGAACTTTTCAAGATATTTTTTACTGCTTTTTGGCCCTCTCATCCAAGTGATAATATTTTATTTTGTTTTTAAGGAAATGGGCCAGTGATGCCAAAACATTTAATATTTTCCCCATTTCTTAATAAATAACCTAGATATTAGCTTGTAAAATTTTTAATTGGTAGCTATATTAATATGGGAGGATAGTGAGGAATTTCAAGGATCATCCTTGGGTGACCTGGGACTTTGAAGACAAATCTAAAAAAAAAATTATCAGATAGTCTTGGAGGATTGGCCTGGAAGAATGATGGCATATAGGCTGATTTATTTTTGGGAATTTACACTAGTTAAAACGTAAAACGTCAAATTTTGAGTGGGGTTATTATTTTTTTTCTTATTCCCCTACACATATTTATTAATAATAAACGAATAAAAATGCCACTTATAATTTGTACATACATAATTAAATAAATTAGATGGTTCTCACGACTTTTTGAAACACTAGTGTAATCATGTTCGTTATTATTTTATATCTCATTTCTAAAGTACACCTATTCAAAATACGAGATAATACTGGATACAGATTATTTTACTAATTTACATCTGTAGTCAACCCTTGTTGAAATTTGAAGTACTCTTAGTAATTTTTGACCGTATTAAGGGTTGCGTAATGTTTTATATTTTCGAAATAATTTTCCACTTTCAGATTAGATTATTGTCAAATATACTTTAATCCTTCCTACTTGAACTGCAGCAGTCACTGAGGTGAGTCCGGCGAGCGACATGGGGATAAAGATTTTCCAATCGCTCACAGCTGAACCCGTCGGTTACCTCTATTATTTCGCTTATGGCGTATACACCCTCGGGGCTCAGAAACTTCTAGAACAAAAAACATGCTTCCCCGACGCGGAACCTTTGCTGGACACATACTGCGCTAACGACACGCTCCGATCAGAAGCATCAGGTAAAATAATTTTCTCATAATTAAATTTTCGGATTCCAGAGTCCAAAGAAATATTCCTGAAAACTTGTGGAAAGTAATATCTTACTCATTTAATTAAATCTTTTCACAGAGTTTTGATTTACATAAGATTCGTATGGCCAGTGGTATGGAGGTACTAACTCAATTATATTTACACATTCATGTTCACTTCGCAACATTTTTAATGAACATGTAAAACCCGTTTCCTTTACAAAAGAAAAAAGCACTGATTTAGCTAATATTTTTTATTCGGATTAGTAATAGACTAATAGAAATTAAATGTGATACCTACATTTGCAAGTTTATTAGTTATTTATAAAATAAAATTGAACGTGTTTCGGATTGTAACCAATGTTTATATGGGTGTTTTTGCAACAAAACTAAAGACATAAAACTATGAAAGTGATTTCTAGAAGTTGATTTTTAAAAATATGAAACATTTTTTATTATTTATTAAATAAAGATAATATATATTGTTTGAGAATTTAATGATGGTCATGACCTGTGATGATTGAAGTACACAATTGATTCTTGGGTCCATAACCGTGTCTTGAAGGAGGAAGTCTAATAGTGGCCAGGCTTTCAGGGCGAGTGACGCTGGTAGGCGGAGTCTATTCCTTTTGTAGGCGTAGCATCCGGTATTCCACATTTCACAGTTAAGAGAGTTGCTGCCGCACCCGGTATCCATAAATGGCTAGGCGCGGGGGGCGGGAGAGAGAGAGGGGGAGTTACTTAACTTTACTTACTCAAACTTTATAGCTTAATGTTTTCCTAAAAATCAATTATTTTTCAATTAAGTGTTCCTAGAAAACATATATTGAAAAATTGACCAAGTTAATTCAATTTTATATTCACCCCTCACTTTTTAGGACAATAAATATAATATATTTCGGAATCCTTAAAGTATACACTGAAATGGGTCAGAAGAGAATAGAGAAAGAAGCACGATTTTTTCGAGAACGACTTAGTGAATTTTCCTTATATGTAAACACAATTATTAGAAATAACATTAACAACAACTTCTATTCTCTTAATATTTGCGTTTAAATGAACAATTTTACAAATAATTACATTAATGTGCGAAATCCCTGTTAACTTCAACCGTGTGTTTTTTCTTTAAATAATTGCAGTTATATAGTAGGTTGGGGACATTTTCTGACTCGCAGTTTTTTTTTTTTCGAGTGGGAACTCTACCTTGCCGTCCTTTGGGGAAAAAAAATCCAAAGTGAGTCCCTTTGGCCCTTCCTCTTTGATACGATACTGATTCACAATGTTCAGAACTTCTTCAAACTCATCTTCGTCGGCGTTTGCACATTCACACAGATCCTCATATTCGTTTTCTTATGTTTCAATTCCATTGTTTGGTGTTTTATTTTTGTCTATTTTCCTCTTGAGGTTTGAAGGCTAAACATTAAATGATTCTTCTGGTACCAGTTTCTTAAGTTTATTAATGACGTCTTTCTACCAGATTTGTTAATCTTGGTATCCCAGGCTGTCTCATGATTACGGATATATGGTTAGTAACTATGAAACTATCGTCAAAGTAATTTTTTCGAACCTAAATTAGAAGGGAAGTCAAACGAGCCTTACTGCTACATAATATATCACTAAATAATAAAATGAACCAAATTGAAAATTGTGTTTATTTTGATGAATTAATTAAAACTTTCATTAGGACAGCTCCTATAGATCAGTAAACACTCGAAAGGTGTGTTATTCGAGATTGTGTGATTCATACACTCTTCTGTGAATGGTTCAACTGGACCTGGTTATGTTTGAAACTATACGTTTGTAGATCTGCCCTTTAGTGGTAAAGAAGTCACACATTTGTAGGAATTTTAAAGGGATCTCTAGCTAGTTTTGAAATGAAAAAGCTTTACTATTGCATAAATGAAGACTCCATCTTGTAAACAACATTTAAATCTCATTTTGTGAAAAATATATCTATCCGTGTTTGAGCTATTCAATAATGAAAGGATTAGGATGAATGAGGTTCAATATTTAACTGGGATTAAGGTCTAAAAAATAAGAATAAACATTTTCGTAAGCTTCTGATTGCATTAAATGTTTTCTGCAGTGCTTTTTATGTAGTTAAGGGAAAGAACGCATAGTATTGGTGCATTTCTTTGAAAGACTATATTTTATCATGAAACATTTTTAATCAAAATAATCTTCATGGGCTTAACAAGCAAAGTCTCCGTTGGTAATGCTTTACGCTGCCCACTCAACAATTTTTACTGTTTCAATTTCAGGCGCTTTTTAAATATTCCTCGATTAAAATA
This sequence comes from Halyomorpha halys, assembly GCF_000696795.3. NCBI lineage: Eukaryota > Metazoa > Arthropoda > Insecta > Hemiptera > Pentatomidae > Halyomorpha > Halyomorpha halys. Next base: position 60,267 of record NW_027105402.1, on the reverse strand, counting down.
TCTTAAGTCTCCTATTTTCGTTATAAGCAAATATTTCAAAAATGATATAGGACTGTTTCTTCTTGGCGGTCTTAGTGAGGAATGGTTACTTTCCGGTAATAAAGGATGGTTTTTTTTTGTGTTATGACCTCCCCTTGTGAGATTGCTACATGTCTGCATCGACCAACCTATTCGCTATAATAGTCTGTTTCGTACTTCAGATAAGTTAGGCTATCCGGAGGGCGAAAGAAGTAGGTTTCATAGCGTTTTTCAATTTCAGGAACTTTTTAAATATTGCTGAATTAAACTATGTTAAACGACCAACCTACTCGCTATTTGACTTTATTCTTTAGATTTATTTTCATTACCAGGTGCTGGGGTTAAAAAGTACCACTCTGCTCCTAATTGAATATCTTCCTCATTAAAGAGGTTTATGAAGTTTTTTTGGTTTTTGTGTTGGGCAGCAGATCCTTCTAAAAAAGAATCATTTGGGGAATTCTTTTAAATTTGGCTTTATGAAAACCTATCAGGTATTGTGACCTGTTGTGAGTAACAAACTAAATTTTTTGATTCAAAGAACTTTTGATTCATTGGTATAATTATCATTTTCCGATGATGTTGGTTATCCATGGAACTCACCAATACACTGGGTTCCTTCCCACTTTTTAATGCAATCAGAAGTTTATAGAAATAAAATAATTTTCTCTAATAGCTCCTGGGTTATGTTTATTTTCCTGAAGCTTTAATTTTTTTTTCCTGACCTTTATTGAAAATATATAGATATGTACATGTATATATATATATATATATATATATACGCCGCTATTTATGACAAAAAATATAAATTGGCACTTTAGCAACTATTTTAGCCACAATATTTTTTCAT
>NW_027105402.1:33599-54682 GCF_000696795.3 Halyomorpha halys | reverse complement strand
ACTAACTATAATTGCCCCTCCAGGGGATTAACATTATAAATTAAAGAAATAAATGCATGTTGTTATAAGCATAAAGTGTCTCACAAATTTTAGCCTCCCTTTTCCACACACATTAATTTCAAACATAAAATTACACTCGGGACACCTGCAGTATAACACGAGCAGGTCCCGATGTATACACATGCCTGGTTTGAACTAAAAGTGAAATGAAGCTCTCAGAACTAAAAGTCGATTCGTATAAAAAAAAAAATAACTTCTTTTATCTTTTATTTGCTTATGGTTAAAACCAGAAAATCTATATATTATAATATATCGTATTATCGAATAGTATCATACACAAGAACTTTAGATTTTTCAATACTAAATTAAATCGTCAACAATTATTTTGTGTAAAAAGTAACAAGAATGAATAATTTTCACAGTAAGTAATATAAAATGGAAATATTGCTTTTTCCAACTACCTACTAAATCTGTTTTATTATAAAACGTCTACTTAAGAAAACTCGGAATCTGAATCATTTGATTAAAACCACTCTTGTTCTGAAGCTGCAAAAACATATGTTGACAGAGGTTCACACAAGTGTGTGATAATTGTGTAAACACCTCGATACTGATATTGAGTTATATGGTGTTTAATTAACACGTAGGTAATACAACTCAACATCTGTGATTACGGTTTCAATTATGCAGAGACATGGTACGTGTTTTATGACACGAATCTCTATAACCAGGGTCAGTGGTCCGAAAGAAAAATCTGAAGGGACAGAACAATTAATGATTCAATTTTTTTGGTTTTTGTAGGATATCTATCTTATAATACACATTCATATGTCTTAGTAATCTTTTGTATATGAATTTAAAACGATTTAATAAATTTAAAAATAATTCATGCAGTTAACAATTGAAAAACAAAATTCAATTAAAAATTTCTAATTAATTAAAATGTTTTTATTATAGGATCCGTATGTTATAAGTATTTTTTATGTAAAATAGAAATATGTATAACATAATAAATAAATGTTTTCATTTAATTTAGAATTTAAATTCACTCCGCCGAACAAATGAATTCTTCACCTGAAGATGGTAAATCTTTTTTGATAGAAGATTATTATTGATTTATTGGATCCTGATGAATGAAATTTAAAGTTTCATTAGCCAGTTGTATTTTATTCTTACCGTAATTATATTCAGTTGTACAATTTCCTCAATTAAGTGTTGTGTTGCCTTCTATATTTTTTGGTTAACTCATCTTTTATGGCCCGAATATTTTACGTAATACTTTATTTTCTAAAACCCTAAGACGCTGTTCTTCCTTAGTCTACCAACTATTTTAACTTTTCATCACATCGTTTTTATGAGCGAGAGAAAAACTTTATTCAAAAAACAACAAAGTTATGCTGTCGAGCTTCATTACATAACAGCACGATTATTTAAATCTAATAAGACAAGTTTTTTTATGTCTTACAACATATGGGCATAACAAGTAAACAATTTATAATAACAGTATAGGACTTTTTTTTTTTCATCGCTTTGTTGTTGTTTTATCATTTTTTTTTCTTTTTCTATTGATCCTTTTTTTCCATCTTTTTTTTTTTCATATTCTCTCTTCCAACTCAATGTTACTTTCCACTTTTTTCCCCTTCTTTAACATAAATAGAACACACCTAAAAGACAAAATACAAATATTATACATTTTAAATAAATAAGAATATAAACACCTAATATATATATATATGTCATATAATTGATAAAAGTAGTTATATATATATATATCATGAACTACTATTCCTACGAAGATAAAGGTCATAAATTACTTTATAGCCCATCAAACTAGCTTTAATTTGAATGCTAATAGATACCTATACGTCACATAGTTTGATATAGATTTCTCGATAAAGATAGATCTGAGATATAGATTTCTCAAAATAAATACACTAACTACTAATCTTTCAGTACATTTTTATGAAATATTGCTTTTTAAAAAGCTATATCTCGAGAACTATTGAACGTAAATAGCTCTATTAGGGCTAATATTGCAGAAAATTTACTCTACTATAAATGATGTTCTCTTAGATTTTCTATTGTTGTTGGTAGTTTTAAACATACAGAGCTCGGTATGAAAAAAATATTTATTTTTAATTTTTTAAAAAGCCACCATTTTTTATTTCCCCTACCTATACTTGCCACTCATAAATTTTGACTTGTAATTATACATAGTTTTCATTAAAGTAATCAAAGATTGGGGTGAAAAAATTCCTTTTTTTTCTTCCCATCTCTTGTACTACTATGAAAATTAAAATAATTATTCTAATCATTTAGCTTTAAAATATTTTCTGTCTTCTAATTTCTTCTTAACATTCATCTAAATTAAATAAATTTATTATGAATCTCATAACAGATATTAGACTCTTGCTCATATTTACTTCTATTTCCCAAAGATATATAAAAAATACCCCGCTGAACACTGCATAATTTCTCTCTAAAATAAAGCCAAATTTTCACAAGGCTATAAACCTTTAAAATATTCCTTACAGATGTTTTTTTCTTGCATATGACACAGATTAGAATGCATAGAAAAAAAACTAGAAATACAATTAAACATTGGAGGAAAAGATAATTCATATTATCTTATTTATTTTTCTTTAATTATTATATTACTATTATACCTTCATTTAAAGATTCCATGACAAAATAAGAAAAAAAGAAAATCCTGGCATGGAGAACAGCTTTCGATACTTCAGTAGCTTAAGCTAATATGTGGAGTCCATAGGAGCGATTGGATGGGTTGACTTGTCACCAGAAGACCAGAGCTTAGCAAAGGTGACTGAATAAGCCAGCTAGAACATGTCTGGGTACTGTAGCTGAGCCAATTCATGTAAATCTGACAAAGTTCGTTATTTAAATTCCATACTCTTAGATTATCGTTTCGGACCACTGTGCAAGGTACACCTATTCTAGATCCACCGATTATGGCTTATCAGTACCAGCATGACGTGGGTCTATGATTAATTTTCAATTTTCTTAATATTACAAATTTTTAAAGTGTTCAGTTTATTAAATACTATATTGTAGCCTAGTCATGCAATGATTACAAGAGATCTTATAAGGACCATACCGTGAAATAAATAAATTCTTAAGCACAAGGGATTTATTTATATTTATTGGCTAATAACTTGGGAATGGAGTGTTGAGGTAGAAAGGGATGAAGAATTAAAATTAATTAGAATCTATACCACTTCAACCCATGATGGGTCAGTAATTTAGTACTTTGTAAGGCGTACTGTTGTGCTACGGTACGTACTGTAACGGTGTAACCAACGGTTGTGCAAGGAGGTGATTTGGTCAGAATCACGCTCGACCTCCAGCTTTTTACTCAATTAAAGGTATCCACTTTAATGCCCACGAGGCTGAGTGGACCCCAGAAGCCTCCCGAACCACGCTTGCTCAACGGCTACTGATAACAGATAATAGTTATCTGCCACAGCCGGATTCGAACCCAGGTCCTTGGAGTTAGTATTCCATTGCCTTACCAACGAGCTACCTACTCCCATTCCACACTAGGGATAAAGAATATAATGTAAATTGTAAAAACAGTGAGTAGCAGAGGTCAGTTAGTAAGGTCTTATTTATCCTCTTTTTTATTAATGAAAAGTAAGTAAAGTGTTAACGTTAAAAAAGTAGAACAAAAAATGATGAGAAGAGAGAGAAACAAGTTGACACCCGCAAAAGATACTTTTTTTTTAACACCGTCTCGATTCACAATATAATTTTCTCTTTCCCTAACTTAATATGGAGGGGCTGTAGAGGTACGTAAAACTTTAAAACCTACAATTTGAGATACCAAAAAGGCACTTCTATAGCAGCAACTCAAACCACATATGAAATTTCAATACGCAAAATCAATGTAGACCGACTATAGAGGTGCTTACAAAAATCACATCCAATTTAGGACGTAATGAAAATGTAGATAAAAAAAAAAAATTTGTTAAGGTCATTAATACTCTAAAACACAAAACAACCTTTTAAACAGTTACCGATAAAATTCTAGAGTTCGGGTTTTTTTCCTCGTAAAACTTCGTAACTGACAAAATAAAAACTTTTGAAATATTAAAATGTTTGTTAATTACAATATTTTACATTGAAACAGTACTGACTTATCATAACCTACTATCTACATTATTCCCTTAAGAAAACAAATTTACTAAAGATTATTTAAAACAATTATGAAGCAGGTAATGGCAACAATTCAATTACCATGTTTTATAACTGAACACCTTAGTTTTTGTGTTTTAAGGCTGATTTCTTGAAAACGATTAGAAGAAACAAGTTAAAACGACAATAAATTTCTTTAAACACCACATTTCTTTAAAGTTTTACATACTTAAAAATGTTTCTCCTTTTATACCCTTTTTTTCTTATCGTTATATTTTATTCATATAAATACGTTTCAGGACCAAATACAAAGTATTTTCAAACAGTAACTTCATACTTCTTAAAAAGTTAATGTATTGAATTGCTTCCATGGAAATTCTCTTGAGAACGGCACGCACTTGCGTTGGACACTTTTATTTTTACCTTTTTATTAATAAGATTAGATTTAGTGCTATTTATCGAGACTTTATAATTTATTCAATCGAACGATGAACCGAAGTTGATTAATTGTTAGTAAACCAATTTATAATTTAAACATATCATTTTCATTATCTTGTAAAATGCTAAAGAATGCTTGTAACACTAGGTTAAAATCTTATTAGCTTGTGATATTACATATCTGTTGGAGTTTTATTCTAACAAAATTGAAGAAGGAAATGAATGAAGCGAGACCATATCAGAAAACAAAAATAGTTGAAGAGCTGAGGAAGAGCGAAAGGAATGTTTGTCTTGAGATGAGGAAAATATATTTTAAAAGATGGGAGTTATAAACACTTTATTGAAAGAATTTTCCTACGACGTACCACCTATTAACCAACTCCGTTACTTGGAAACATTAGAGTGATTAGAACTTAAAAATACCTTTTAGAATACTGATGCTACATCTACTAGTGATCAATCTAAAATCTGACGCGGTTATCAATTTAAGAATCAACTTCATTCAGAAATATGAGTCAGGTATAGGTGGTATAGATCCACAACAACTCATCATCAAACATTCCTGATGCCGGAATTTTACTGATAGATCTCAAGAAAAAATATCAGCCTAAAACGTATAAGAGAATAACGTTCAAACATAATTGGAATAAATTCTCCTTCAAATTCTCAACATTTTCATTCATAAAATGTTGAAACAATTGAAATCATTAATAATTAGTAAAAACATGGATTGATATAAATAATATTTGGCTGATTTGCATGATAACAAATGATGGCAATGACTTGGGAAAAATTATTTACGTTGTTTATAGAACGTACTATGATTATTATCATAACCATTTATGAATAAATTCATGCTAATATATTATTTTCAGGGTTCGGTCAGAATACGAACGAGTCGATAGGATAATATATACTGCTAAACAACCAGGAAAGGGACAAACAATGAAATCAAACACTGGTTTTTTTCTCTAGATATTTCCTTATATAAATCTCAATGAGGCCAAACTGTACGTACTTTTTCTTCCTAAACCAATTAATGAAGTTGGTTTGGGGTAAGAGTATCGAGAAACAGGCTTTTTTGTTTATTTTTCCCCCGTTATTTTATTAATTGTTATCATGTCCTAATCGAATTTCAAATCCTAAACTAGACCAATTAAAAAAAAAAGAAAAGAAATCGCTATTGGTAATATTCATAAAACGAGGACTCCCTACAACTACACTAGTCGTGTCCTATTCTCCACGAAAATCATAGTCTATTGTGCTGTTTCAATAGTCATCCGAGAGGAACAGGAGTACGTTTTGTATACGATACATAACCTCAGGAACACATGATGAAAGCTTACGAAAAGTATGTATATACAAAACATTTGTCATATCTCCTGCAATAGTTCCTTAACATTTGTCACTTCCAGCTGCCACAAATCGAAGGTGCTGAAATTCGGAATTTAGGATTATTTTCTGAGCAGAAAAATACGATAAAAATAGATAGGTGGGCGGATATAGGGCAAGGGCCCCAGATCACTTGGTCTAGAAGAATAAGGGTTCGATTCCCACCAGGATTGGTCAATATTTATATCGCGGTGGCTCCAAGACATGAATCATGACATTCTCACATGGGGTTGTATAGATCCTCAATAGAGGATTGAGGATAAAAATGGAGATCAATTTCAGTCTTAGATGAAACTTACCTCCTCAGATTTTGATGAAACAACGCACTGTAGAAGGTGGTTGCACAAATAAAATGTTTTCATATATTATATGTTATATAACATAAAACGTTCCTACTGAATTAAAAACAAAGAGCATTTGTTTCCAAGTGCTCAGAACAAAGGCTTCATAACAACTACTAGTCAAACAAAGAACAACCCTATTGGAATACAATGTATATATTCACAGTTTGCCACAGAACAAGTTGTATACAATAAAAAATGGTTTTTATATATCATACTTTAACACACCCTCTTAAATATTTTTTTTTTTCAAATTTAGTGTTATATAATTTTTCTTGTAGTTCATGTTAAATCAATTTTTTTTTATTTCATGTTTTCCGAGTCTTAGATACAATCATCAACAGTTATTGTTATAAACTATATCATTATTTCTTGAGGCTATCTTGGATAGCAACATGTGTTGAGGTTTGACCTAACTAGCCGATTTGGACCACAGTTCTCTCTGTTCCCTTGACTACACTAAATGTATATAGTTTGTCACTGTTAAAATGCCCATCTAACAGAAGTAGCCATCAGGCTGAAGTTGTCATTCTACAGCATACTGGCTTCTGTCTTACAACTTAATATGTAACATATGTTGAGTCAATTCCATAGAGCCAAAATCCCATCCCTCCTTCTGAACCACACCTTCATCTCCAACTTGTTTAGATCTCATTGGTTACTCCCAATATTGCCCAATAAATCGATAAAATTATTGGACATAAGCTTCCCATCCTTAAAATCTTTCCCACTTTTTATAGACATCCAATAAATGGTTCTGTCAAGACCATGCCAAATCACATAGACAAATATGATTGAACGAAAGCTATCAAATATATATAAGACTCAATAATAAATAAGCCCTCACTAGGCTTTAGTCATAAGACATGAATTAAACTAGTTCTAATCTAGTATTTCCTAGTTTCAAGTAAATATCAAAGCTTAATATAACATTTTATTTTACAATAAAAGTAAAGAGTAAAGTCTTTACTGTTGTTGGAGCCAGTTATTTGCATTTTTAACATAAACTTACACCTTAAAAACAAATATTTTTCTTAAAAACTATTCTAAGTTTATCATGAAATTGTGCTGGATGTTTTTGTGTTATACCTACAAACAGTAAAAAATAGTTTTATAAATCTATATCAGTTTCCCTAAAAAATAAGATATTTTAAATATAATTTTTTAGAAAAGTAAGAACTGGTTATTTGTTAACCAAAAAACCTCATATTTTGAGTCTCATAGGTGATAGGTATAATGAATGCATTATTAAGCACTGGGCTTTCTTACATTAAAAAAGTTACATAAAATTTACATTAAAAAAATGAAACCGGTGGATTAAAAATTAACCAGCTAATCTAAATTCTAATTAGGTATGCGTGGATTTTTTGTTAGTTACGTTGTGTGAAAAAATTATTCGTAATAAATTTAATTTTAAAGTTCTTGTTTAATTAAATAATTATACAAGAAATGTTGTTTACCCTGTAGTCAGTCTTTTCATGTTATATATTTGACTTTAAATTAATTAAAAAAAGAATCTATCTGTATATTTCATAAACATGATAAACCAATTAACTTTTAATGTATTGTTTAAAAATTTTAGGCTTCAAACCAAAGGGGAAATAAAAGTTATATTATTTGGGAACTAACATCCAATCTTGATTATAAGAAATATTTAATTATTTTAGATTTTAGATTTAACTAAAAGCATCCTGGTAGAAAAAATATTTAGTAAAAGATTTCAATACCAACAACCTATTGAAATATTTGCTTTTCCATTATTAAGAACTTTTCTAAACATTTTTTATTGATGATTTATTTTTTCAGATATGATCACTCTGAGAAGTGTGTTGAGAGAAGCTTTACCACCATTTGTGTTAGTGGTAGCTGGTGCCTGGCGAGATTGGACTGGACTGGCATTTCCACTTCTTGCCCTTAGTATATCTGGACTGATATTGGCAGCTAGTGTATCACTTATATCTGCCTACATTTGGTCAATGTCACCACTGTTAACTACAGTCCTTGAATCCTTATTTGCTGGAGTTGGAGGTGGGTGGCAGCTGTTCCACTTGAGTGTATTCTGTTACTTAAGTAACCGAACTTCAGCAGAAGAAAGAACTGCCAGGTGAATGATCTAAATATAACTAATCATTTTCATTTTGAGAGTTTCAAAATTTTTACAATCCATGTTAGTTGGAAAACTAAATCTTGTGTAATACACAACTAAGCTGACTTATCTTTGTTCTGGATTCTTTCCTATTAGAAAACCTACCAACAACTAGGTCATAGAAAATTTTCTATAATTTCTTAAGAGCATTATTAGCTCTTTAGTTGTAGCCAGTACTATCTGGTTATTACAAGGACAGTCTTTTCTTTTAACACTTTCCTGGTATCTGCTATTACATTTATTGGATTTTTGGCTTTTAAGAGCTAAGTTCCTTTACATCTGAAAATTATATGGTATGGAAATAAACCAGATGTCTTCTTTCATAGGAAAAATATTACTTCAGTAAAGCTTTTAGCTTTACTCCTTTTGAAGGTTTAAAATGCATGTTAAGTTATAGTACCGAAGAGAGTGAAGTAAGTGTTGCTTCATTGGCTCATGTAAACTTGATTCATCTACATCTCCTTGTAGACCCAAGGAATAGTGGTAAACTGGTTTTGTTACTAATAGTCCAAGAGCTTAAAAGGGGAGTAAAAAAAGTTATTTCACCCCAGAAAAAGGTTCAATTTTAATCTAGATTATATAAGGGATACATTATATCACAAAAAGTAAATATTGAAATATTTAAAGTGCAAACTCCCTAAAGTTTGTTTTATTTCAGAAAAACCTAAATTATTTTCTCATTTTTCATTTGGTGCACCTTATCCTTAAAATTACTTGCACTAAAAAAACTTTACATTATTGAAAGTAGAGTAAAGTATCTAAAATGTGAGTTATAATAGAGTTTATTTCATTCAATAGTAAATATCGTGGAAATACAGTATTTTCAAAGATCAATTTTTTGTAAATAAAAAATCATTGATTGGGGAGTTAAGTTATAGATAACTGCTGCTCCTACAAAGATAAACGTTCTCAACTACATTATATTACATACTAATTTTAATATGGGTGATAATAGGAATTTGTACATCTATTAGGTCCTGAGATGTAGTTACTCATAAACCAATTTTATTTTTCAAACAAAGAGAAATCAACATTTTGTGAATTTATTATGGCAAATATCACGGAAACTGCTAATACTATTCCTCAATCAAGATCTAGTGCATTTTTCATAGGATTAACAGTTTCCATGATATTTTCTATAATAAATTCACAAAATAATGATTTTTCGTTATTTGGAACAAAATTTTGGTTTTAGAAAAACTGGTTTCAAGAAATATTGAATGTAACAACTCTTTTAGGGTTCATATATATGCAGAGTTACAATGCTTTAAATAATGTAATATTAAGTTTTTTTAATGTTTTAGGTAGTTTTAAAGATGATTTACTCCGAATGAAAAATTATTTTTTTAAAACTTTTTGAAACAGGTAATATTTTTCTATTTCTTTGGAATGGAGACATTGATATTATTCTCAGTCCTGATTTGTAATTAAACTAAATCCACCCCTAGCAGGATCTGGCTCCTGACTGTACATAGATAGTTCTGGTTTTAGAGTCTATATGAGCTATTTCTTGATGCTGAGTGAGGATCTACCTATTTTTAGGAATAACTTTGAACCCATTAAGTTATATTTAAGATATTTTTAAAATATTATTAAGAAATTGTATTATTCTCAAACTCCAATACTTTATGAGGAGAAAATGATAAAGAATGTTGCTAGTAGAGGGAAGAACATTAAAAGTATTATACACGATTATTTATTATTACTAATTTTTATAATAGTATAAATCATTGCCATAGTAATTCCTTATTTATGAATGTTTGTACAAAAAATGAGAGATCCCCTGTTACTTTATTTGTAGAGTAAAGATGACGGGTGACATATTCTGATTTAATGTGTATTTTAAGGTTTACATGGCTTATGGTCTTCATGACAGCTGGAACCCTCACTGGTAACTATGTATCAGGAACTTTACTTACATCTTTACACTACCGATGGTTCTTTATATTTATCATTGCTGTTAAAGTGACAGCAATTACAGTCGGCTACATTTTCTTGAAAGAGAAAAGAAGACCACCACCAGAGGGAAAAAGTTTTTTAAATCTTAAGAAGTTCTTAGTGCCATTTAACACAAGAGGTTATTGCATTGTGAACTGGATTATGATTTTTAACAGCTGGTTGCTATATTGTGCATCTGTTGGTATGACAATTTATTTTTTATGATAAAACATATCGCTACTACAGAAGTATAACACAACTGCAAAAATCGAAATTGTCGGGACAAGCAAAAGCCAAATAATTCCCATTTGTTTTAATAGAATGCTCTATAAATTTGGTTTTCTTCTTCTAGGAAAATAATTTGTAGACATAGTAGGTTACAATTGTAAATAATAAATGCATTTTTCAACCTGCCAAGACTATAAAGTTAGTTCCACAAAAAATTGCAGTTGTCATTATTTTTCCGGAATGATGATATTTCAAAATATTTATCTTAATTAAATAAAATTAATTGATAAATGAGACTTTCAAACTACTTATTATAAAATTTTCTGATGTTTTGAGAACTGGTTCAATTTGATGAAAGGTCAAGTGAAGGGGCAAAAGTTCCTTTAGAAGAATTTAATTTATATTTATGAATTATTACAGTTTCCTCAATTTTGATGATTAGCTTCTTGCAACATTATTTCAAAATTATGTCAATGGGGGTGGGTCATAAGTTGGCTGTATCAACATTTATTTGAATGTGCCATTTTATATGAAATTACCCACCCGTAAGTCCTTTCTTCTGCTGCCCTCATAGATAGTTGGAATCAAAAGTCACTCTTATATCTATTTTTTGTTGTATTGAATCTTTGTTTCTTTCTTTGCGTCACTACTTTGCCTATCATTTTTCTCATTCCTTGGAAATTTATGGCAGGATATTTTGAAACTCAATAGCTCATTATGAAAAAATAAAATAAATAAACAGTCCTATATAATAGTTTCTTTATTAACCCTTCCTCCACAACATGGGAATGTGATATCCACACCCTCTGAATTCTTAGGCCAAGATTGTCTGTTGTCGGTACTGTGGGGTTCACAGCTCTTGACAGCTTCAGTTGAGACCTCGAGATTATGCAGAGAAAGAGGTGCCATTTACCACAAATTTCTAATCACCATAATAATAAATCTAATAAAAACGTATGATATCCCCAAATTCCAATTAGTTCCTTAATCAGCTAATCCACAGTATTATATGATTGGGTAGACCTATCTAAGTGATAAAGAACATAGTCAGGATGGTTCTTTGGTAGTATAGGTTGTTTGTAACTATGTAAATATTACCCTTTTTGTAATTAATATCCATTATAAGATTTTAATTTTGAAAATTTTTGATTATATATCTTTTCCTTTCGGGACGAAAATAAATCTAATGTAATCTTGGTTGTTAATTTTTATCCACTAAGATTTTCCTGGAGAAACATTTAGAAAATTAACTTATTAAATTAAAAAAAAGGAATAATTGAATAAAAAAAAATTTAAAAAATCAGTTACCAAAAAAAAACAGTAACATAAAACAGTTACCAATAAAAATGGTAATTGAACATAAATGTAAATTAAAAAAAAAAAACATTAAACAAAAATCATTGAAATTATCAAGGTTTCTCAATGTATACAGGTATCATTGTACATCATGTATATACATCAGGAGGTATAACCCTCCACTCCCGCCCTCCATGGTAGCCTTACTTATCTGACTTTTCAAACGGATAATTACAGCGAGTAGGTCGGTCGATGAACGACATGTCACAATCTCACAAGAGGAGATCACAACAAAAAAAAAAAGGCAATCCTTCCCTGCCGGACCCGCCCGGCCCAGCTAAACTCCCGGAGAGCGACGGCCCTATATCACTTTCGAAATATTAGCTTAAAAACGGGAAAGAGAGACTTTGAGATAGACCAATATTTAAAAAGTGCCTGAAATTGATCATGTAACAGGGTAGGAGAGTTACAGTCAGGCGAGAAAAAAAAATTGCCAGGCCATAGTTTTTAAATATTTACTCTTTTCTACGACTCAATATTATTCATTTCTTTGAACAAATTAGGTCTTAACATTCTGCTTCATTTATCTATTTTTTAATGAAAGTGATATTTGAAATGATTATAACTGAGACATTTTTTTTTATAATATATTTTTTCACAATATTATTTTTAAATGATAATTATTTTAAGTTTCAATAATGTTTTTTTTTGCAGCTGAAGGAAGTGTTCGATTATTATTTGCTGAAAAACAGTTTCCAAATGACATGAATGTGACCAATTTCGGTTATTATATGGCATACTGCATTGCAATTCACTTTTTAGGTAAGGGAGTAATTTATTTAATTATATGACACACTTATTTTATTAGTTTTTAAAAATTTATAATTGTTTTACAATCAAAAATTTTAGAATAAGAATACAAGTTCTTAATACATTCTTGGTTATTCCCTTCTTGGATGTTTGGGGAATACTGTATCCCCCTCTTCAGCACTGTAAAGTGACTGTTATAATTCACTATTAAGAACATTGTATTTTTACTCTAATGCCCTACCTTTTGTATATTAAAAAAAAAAAAGAATTATAGTAATAATAATCAATTAAAATAAAGTATAAAGAAAGATATAAGGTAGTAAAACCTTAGCGTCTTAATTCACTTATGTTGTGGATTTAGGGAGGATTTTATAACAAAAGACAAGGAGTATGTTTCATAATGAACACCAACAATCCGACTGACCCAAACGAAGGTTCCATGCCAGAGGAGCAGTGTCACCATCTACTGTTTCATTTACAATAATATTTACAAATCAAATAATAATACCAATTTTCTATTATAACTTATTCTCCTAAAAAATATCCCTCAAGAAAAATGTTAAATATTGAGAAGAATGGCCAATCTTCGTCTTATTACACGACAAACAGAAAAGTTGTAAAAAATAAATTACCAATCTGTTGATTACTCAGATGTATCTAATACATATTTTTGTGCCCTTTATCAATATCTCTGTATCATCTTCTTAAAAATTGCCCCTGAGCTGAAATTCATATTTTTTTTTAATCATGCATTAAACTCTTCATTTCTCATTAATGTTCCTGGGGTGACCAACGTCACTTTGAGCTTGTACAGTCGATAGTATGATTGATTTATGTACACAATAATCTTCTATAGAACAAATATCAGTAATCATAAACTAACTGTTATGGACCAGGGAGGGTTTCATGACAGACATTTGTCCTGCTTTTTTTTTCTCCTAAAATGTAGATTTAGTTGAACCTGTTATTGTCATTATACACATTTTTTTATACTAAATACTTAGTTAAAAAAAACTGTCTAGTAAAGACATATTGGCAGAAAGGTCAACACAAAAAATAATTTGGAAAAAAAAAATACCCAACAACCAAGGGAGAATCTTCAAATTTGAGCAACCAAGCATAAATAAAACTAAAGGTTTCAGTTTTCTCCTTAATGTCCTTTAAATTTTCATATAAATTATATTTCTGTGAAAAATATGGAAAAAAAAATTATGATAATTGAAAATTAAATTTTATTTGTGCATAACTCATTGCATTTATGTTTTATGGAAAATTATATATTTTTGTTTGAATCATTTGAAAGATAATTAGATTTTCTACAAACAGAAAAAAAATCTAAATTGGACCAAAATTAACAAAGATATGGCATATTTGAACTTTTCACTTATATTTTTAACAAAAATATTTTGCTTATGTTCTCTTAAACCTGTTCACCTTTTTAATGTTTAGAAATTATTCAAAAACTACACATCCACAAAGCACTTCAGATGCCTATTTGAAAGACAGTTAAATTGTCTACAAAACTAAACTTCAACAAATTTTGTTCTGAACTTTGCATTAAGTCTTGTAATTTCCTAATAAAATATCAAGAGAGAACAAATATTTTAAAAATGTAAAGATGAGTGATTTATTTTAACATATAGCTGAATGTTTACTCCTATGTTTAAAATGCAGTCTACTAAAAGATGTAAAAGTTTCTTATCTTAGTTTATTAATTTATTTTTAAAATTACTTTTGCTCAGTTTAGTATATTAATTTTTAAAGTATTTTTATAAATGTTTGTTCTCAATTTTTTAATAATTTTCAATAATTTATTTCAGGACTGCTGTTGTATCCGCCTTTATTAATAAAATGGCTGAAAATGAGTGATTTTACAGTTACTATTATAAGTTTGATACTTTATAGCATTTCATACGCTGGCATAGGCATATCTGAGAATGTTGTTGAGTTCTATTTATGTGAGTTATTAAAAAATGTTAATTTTTTATTTATCTATTCATTTTTGTAATAATTATAAAATTTTAATTTGATTATCTTGGTTTTATAACTTGCAGTTTCTACATTAAATCCGATGAAGAATGGGCTTATAATTCTTCATAGATCTATTCTTACAAAATGTGTTTGTGATAGTGACTTAGGTATGTATGGATTAAATATTAGTTTAAATTGACATTTAATGTGAATCACTGAATCAAAAATCACCCACTTAATTTAACTTAATCTTTAGCATAAATAAATTGTTTTCTTGCTACATTTTGTGTCATGAAACTCTTCAAACATTAAATTAAACTGGAGTTATTAGAATATATGTAGTGGAATTGTGGACTTAAGAAAATAAATCTTCAAGGGAAATACAAATTTGCATGGCAAAATGTGATTAGTGGGAAAGAGTACGCAACAAAGAAAATCAGTAAAATGAGGTTTGGTTTTTATGATGTTGATAACAGCTTTTCAGTTAACCATGTTTGGTTTAGTACACTCCATTCCTGAGATTACTTTTAGTTACTGAATATTATGCATTTTTCTCAATATTTTGATTGTTTATGTCAGAAACACAAATGTAACATCATAGAGATGACCCACTCATAGGTAATTTTCATATAAAAATCACAGAATTTTTTTTCAATAAGTATCCTTAGAAATGTAAATTATTCTAACAGTTCTGTCAAAATAACCAGGTGTACGTGCTCATGTAGTGATTCATTTAATAGTGTTTCTCCATATTGTTGGCTTTTTTTCACCATGGCATTGTAAAATATTACTATAAAATTTAAAAAAAATTACATAATACTTCAAAAGTCATAAGTTTTTCTAAATATTATTTTAGGAATATACAGCAGTTTTATTGGTGTTGGTGAAGGATTTATTCCTCTAGGAACACTTTTTTTGTACAATTATATATTTAAAAAGACCATGAGCACCTGGCCTGGAGCTTACCACTTGGTATCTACATCATTAGGCGTTGTAATGTTAGTCAACATGTGGTAAGTAATGATTTTATGTTGTTTCCTTAATTACTATAAAATTCTATAAAATAATTTTAAGATAGTCTATTAAAAAAAAAGAAAAGGATAACGGAAATTATAATAATAGATTGAATATCAGTATTATGCTAATGTTGCTAAATCATTTAAAATAATGAAATATAAATATAAAGTAATTTATAATAAATAATGTGAGAAAAGTGAAAAATCAATCAAATGATATAAATAAACAGTATTTAACAGTTCTTAAATTTCTTACTTTTCTTCAACTAAACACCTTTGTGCAGTTAATTGATACAAATTTTTTAAGATACTACTTTGGTGTTATACATTTTTCTATTAATACTGGGCAGTGTGTAAAGTCATTAAGAAAGACTTGAACTAGAGGGGCAGTCCTTGGTAAGTTGGAGGAATACCTAGAAAAAATCTCAATAACATCAGAAATAATGTAACCCTCATTTGGGAATTAAATAATCAATACTCATTATCCAAAGATAAATCATCCATAATTACGAAACGGAATTTATTTAATTATTAATTATTGATCATCTCAAGGATTTTTACCGACCTATAATAACAATTTGTGTTAAGTATATGGCAGAGTATCTGAAAAGTAAAATGCTGTCTAATTACTATTTCTATTTTGTTTTTAGCATTGCTACATTTCTGTATAAGCGCCAGTGTTGCACAAAAGGAGATTGTAATAAAGGCTGCAAATGTGCGAAAGCACTTCAGGAAGATCAAGTTCTCAGTGACATTGTAAAGATTCAACCAGAAATTTAAGATTCTTTAGAATGATTAATTATTAAATACTAGTGTATTAATATTTTATTTATTCCTTAAGATTTTATTTCCTCTGAATACTCATAATTATTACCAATTAAAATAATGGACATAAATTAGTATTAAATTACTAGATAAAAAAATAAATAAATTTTAAACAAAGAGAAGAATATTTATATCTAAAACAACATAAATTTATTAACATTTAAGTATGATATTTCCCATTATTTCTATTTGAAATAATATAAATATATTCGGTTAATAAAAAAAATAGCTGAATAAATATGTGAACACAAATCTTCTGTGAAATAAACATTTTAAGCTATCTCAATAGATGAAGATATGTAAATTTACAGAATAAATATGTAGCCAATATTTATAATTAATTTTCAAATTTGTATATTAATTAATTTTTTTATACTAAATTTTGTAATGTATTTAAAAATTTTATATTTTGTGTAAATATACAATTTTTTTTATAAAGGATCCAGAATTGTACATTTTCAATCAAACCTTTTAATTAACATACTAATGATGAGGTGGCAATCTCACTTCACACCAAATCCTCCAGTGGTATTATTTGATAGAAAATTGGTTGCTACAAATGCTTATGTTCAAGCTCCCCTGTTTACTCAAACCAACTATGAAATTAACAATCATACCTGTTTTATTATTTTCTTGTTATACTGTATTATTGAGATAAAGAACTCTATATTTAATGAGGTGTAGATAGTTGACCATAGATTAATGATTGGAGAAGTTTGTAGGGGGGGGGGTGCGGTCAGCAAACAACAACATAAATAAACAAAACCATATTTATTTATTTTATGCCGACGTTTCGACCTATAAATAATAATAAAATAAATAAATATGGTTTTGTTTATTTATGTTGTTCTTTGCTGACCGCACCCCCTCCCCCACAAACTTCTCCAATTAATAACTCTATATTTAATTCAATTTTAAGAGAATCTTCTATGCTTTTAATAATTACTATATCAAATTTTCTTCCTTTGTGGGAAATAATGTAGAAAAAGTAATTTATTTACTTCTTAAATATGAAGTGTTAAAGAGAAACGATTTTTGTCCTGAATTCCAAAACAAATATGATATTTTGGTATGATTCAGTGAATGTCATGAAATTATAAACATTTTGTAGTATCTTTTGTTATATTAATTTTTTCCTTATAAGTGTTAAAAGAAATTTATTAATAAGGCATAGAGAAGACAGACACAACATATATTTCTAAATTAATGTTATTTATTTCAGTGATACTTATTCTTATAACAGCTGGTAGTTGAAGACAACTAGAAGAAAAGACAAATCCTATTTAACACCTGGGTGTTATTTTGATTCCTGAGCAATTTTATCAAGTGCTTTTATCATTGATAAAATCGTAAAGTGTTTGAAATGGATTAGCGATTGAGGGAATTTTTCCAAAGTATCATTAATCAATACTTTTGGGTAGAAAAGATAAACAAATGCACTATTAATCTAAACTTTGACAGTAAAGAACTAGAAGCAACAAAATATCATTTTATCTTATCTAATTTTTTCTCTTTTGTCACATTTCAATAGCACTTTGTTAATGGATGTATTTATTAATTATAAATGTCAGTTCTACTGTCATTGACGTCCTATTGTTTTTGTTTTTTTTTGGTCTTGCTGAAGGGAATATTAAATTATATGAAATCTATAATTACTTATCATAATTTCTAACATGGAATTTCAAAAACGAAAATGTTGATCATTTATATTAAGGTTGAAATATACCATCAGAAGGTTAATATATTTCACTCATGATGTGAGAAACGGAGGATCTGTTTCAGAGAATCTTCTCAAAAGTTATAGATTAGAGTGATTATTAATACAGACAATAGGACCAGCAGAAGTGTTAGTCAAGTAATAAAAGCTGACAAAGAAAATATAATAAAATATTTAGATTATTATAACAATATTATGTTAAGTTACAAAAAACATTTGCAATTCACATAATTGAAATTATTCAAGTGGTTGAAAATTTACTTTTTTTCTGAAAAATAAAAACCCTGTCAACACCAATCTGTCAATCAAAGAAACAAGAAAATCTGCTGATTACTATCTTAATAGTAAATAAATTTGCTGAAATAGGCATGACCAATTAAAAAACTATTAATATGTTCTTATAATTTTATTAGATAGACCGGATTTTGGAAAAAATTAGTTCAAATAAAATCTGTAATTTTGAACTTGGATAGCTAAAAAAAATAATTATAACTGTTCCTGGGCAGCTTAAACATAGACTACAATCTAGACAGAAACATTGGATGTAAAATTGAAAAAATCAATTTTTTTTTTTTACATCCTCGGGTTCCATAGTTGGTATTGTTCCTTTAAATATGGCTAGCTTTTCAAAATATCAATAAATTAAAAATTAAGTTTGAGCATGATATATCATATGAGGCTGTAGATTGCGACTATTCTGAGAAAAAATAATACAGCATCTACTAATTTGGGCACTACTTAATAATAAATAATAATAATAATTTATTTATTTGTTCATGGGGCAATGCCCATTCAAATAGAGTTTGCCTGTAAAGTAAATAATTTATCTTATTGTATATATGTATATATAGTTGACCGTAAAAATTGATATATAAGAAGATGGTCAGGGCTGCGGTCAAAAGTGAAACAAAAATAGTTTACAACTATTTTTGTTTCACTTTTGACCGCAACCCTGACCATCTTTTTATATATAAATAATTTATCGTTCATTGTAATATTAATTAAATAATAATAACAACAATAATCTGCAAACTATTAGATTATTATGTAAGCCATTAACAAAACAGTATACCTAAATGGTGAATTAAAAATCATTTATATAAGCTAATAATTTGTAAATTAAATAATAATAATAGTCTATAAAATTATTACATAAGCAAGTGACAGATGGTATACCCAACTTGGGATTTCAACATTTGAGTGAAAAAACAAAACAAAAAAACAACAACATTGGAGTGAAAAAACAAAATCTACATTAGAGTGAAAAACAAAACAAAAACGACATTACTTACTTAAAAACAAGACAAAAACGACTTTAATTAATAAAATAAAAGAAACAAAAACTATACATCTTATTGTGGGTGTCCTGCTTTAAGTATAAAGCTTTGCGTCACATATATAAAAAGAAGTTTAAGATCTGATTGTGAGAGTACAGACAAAAATTCATACAATTGGTTTTGGTTAATGTAGCTTAGCTTCAGCATATATTGGATTCGGTTCTCATGATATGCGGGGCATTTTGTTAAAAAACTGCTGCTGGGTACTACTTAATATTTCATAAGTATTCATATCTTTAAACAGAACAAATGTGTGCTATAGACCATTAGAGCAAAAACAATGCAACAATAAATAATTACAAAAATTAAACACCTCAGTAACTACTTAAAATGTAGTTCTACTACAGAAAAGGGATATAGCTCTGAATTAAATTTTTATAAATTTTATATATAAATATTTACTTAAATATTAATCCTATTTTCAAAAAGGGGTTATGAAAAAAAATCTCAGAAAAAAATTTTTTTTTAGACCTGCAGTCAAATGTATTCGGGAGATGTCTTCTAAAAATATTTTAATATTGGCTTTAGAAAACAATTGAATTAAATTATTATTTGGAAAATGGGTTGGAATATTAGGTGTATCTGTTGGATCCTTGGTTAATTGGATCCTACTATACTGCATTAGTTTTCTTTACATTCAGCCAGACCTTGTTTACTGCTGCATTGTGACTGATTTAATTCAAGACATCTTAGAATTTTTGTGACAATTGGTAAGTTGAAAAGTTAAATATGGAAATAGTCAGAGTAGATAAAGTATTGGTTGAAGTGACAGACCTAGGAATTATCTGGAGCGATGGATTTGTGTATTAGGTGAATTTCCTATTTCAAATTGAAAATTTATCTATCTAATTAATTTAATTAAATATAGAAATATATTTTTATTTAATTTTGAACTTAAAAATAGTAATAAAATTGTCTGTTGTATTTATTTGTAAAAAAAAAAGAGTTAAATTTTTTGTAACCCTCTAGGCTCCCGCCTTCCTTCTAGATCTAGAGATTGGGAATGATGGATAAAGAGGAAAATTCATTAATGTAAATAACAAATATGGTGGGGAGGGAAGAGAGAGAGGGGAGTACAAACCCTTGAGAGACTCCACAGGAGAGAGGTATATTCATGGATGAGATTGACCTCAATCTATTACTACTACCCTGAACAATCACTGAGGAAGGGTTTGAAACAGTGTCTAGCATTGTTAGATGAAGGAAGATTTCATAATTTGGTAAGGAGGATGTTATTGTCAACTGTGTCAAGTGCTTTAGAGAATATCAATTGAATCTCAGTTAAAAGTGTGATTTAATAAATAATTTATTATTAAATTTTAATAAAACATAGAAAAACAACATAAATTCATTCAATGGTCAGCAAAGAACAACATAAATAAACAAAACCGTATTTATTTATTTTATACCGACGTTTCGACCTGAGTTTCAGGTCTTCATCAGGGCTATATTAAGACCTGAAACTCAGGTCGAAAC
>NW_027105402.1:24419-29169 GCF_000696795.3 Halyomorpha halys | reverse complement strand
TTTGAAACGCATCCCAAAAATAAAATAAATAAATTCCTTTTTAAAAAGGAAAGCGATTTTATTTTATTCAAATTCATGCACTGAACGATATAAGATAAATTTCTAACTATTTAACTCTGTATTATAGTCTTATATGATATTGGCACTTCGTTGCGGCTTAATACATACATAAAATATTTTAACAAATATTTTTATGTAGGTAATCAGTCTCCGGTATATAAAAAATGTATGGCTAGATTAAACATAAATTTATAGGACTTCTTCTTTTTTTTTTATACCCCCTATCTAATTATTTCTGACATATCGAGGGGGAAGGGAGAGGGGTTATTCTATGGGCAAAGAATCTATTCTAAAAAAAGTGGGAGGTTCGAGTTACCATTTCATTGGGGCCGTTTACGAAATAAAATTCAGTCCGCCCAGGCCGGAATAGAACAGGCGCCGCTGCTGACATGAGGTTAAGATGATGCCAAATCTCCCTCAGCAACAACGGCTTCACCTTTATAGGATTTCTGAATAAATAATATTTTCGACTTTGTCCCTCCGCTGTTATCAAAATGATTGGTTTTTAAGTAGGATTTTCGGTTTTTCTTTTCTCTTCAAATACTTGTAGTCCATCTAGTTTAACAAATATCTATTAAAATTACGGTCCTGCCAATTTCTTCTATTTCGTTTTAAAAATGTTTGAAACTTTTTGTAATAGAAGAATATAGAGTTCATAGAGTGTTGAAAAGTTTTAAATATATATTTTTTAATCTATTTATTAATTTATTTATTGCTATTTACAACTGTACATTATAATACATTTAGTAAATTTGATCTCAGTTAAAATGGAGTGATACCGGAGTGTAGAGAAACTACCCATTGGTAGCACTCTATGTTTTAAATATAAACTGAGACATTATAAAGTTATAAATTGCTATGTTTGTTTTATGATCTTGGTAATGTAAAGAGGGAACCCGGTGGCCAAGTAACTTGGCTGCATTTTATGCGCTTCCTTTTCCACACTTCGAACTAGCGTAATTATATGATTGAAACATTTCTTTGTTGTATCTATTCCTACTTCTTTCAAAGAATACAACATAAGCACTACCATACCTTCCTCAGTTTCGTTACAACATTTGACGTATTTCACCAAACTTTCCTGAAATTCCACCAACACTAACAGTTCTCACCACAACGGAAATATCTAATCGAAAGGTTGACAAATGCATAATCTTAACTATTGTACATAAATACATATATTACACACATTAAATAAAAAAATATAAGAGGCTTGCTATGAGAGCATCAGCCTTATGGGATTGTTGGCAAACATATTAACCTCTTCTATGATGGTTGCCTTCGATTTGATTTAACTAAATCTCGATGTAGGCTGAGCATCCACAATCCATTCAACCTATCCTCTCCCATTGTGGACCGTGTCCACGTTTTGACCTGGCGCCGGGTGCTGAAAGTTCTCTCCACCGAGCAGGTCGTACATGGTTAAGTGACTGCTATCATGAGGGCTCTTTTGATGTTCGGATAAAAGAGGTCCGCTTCCCTAATCAGAAGATAATTTCAAGATCTTTCATTCTTAACAAATTTTTTGACTAAGTTTCGCCTTCACCTTCGGCGCTCTTGACTTTTGGATTTGGTTTAACCCGGTATTTGTACCATCACTGAAGTTCGGCGTTGAGCTGATTCTTATGTATTTGGTGAATGGCCTCACCAGAAGTGATCCTAGGACACCCCGGACAGTACCAGGAAAGGACGGAATACAAGCTGAATGCTCTTTAAAAATGCTTTGAATAAACAAGCCAAAGAGAATATTTGTCAAGCTAAGTATATAGGAACTGTCGCTTGAGGGCTTGTGCATCTTCTTCAAAATTGTAGTCTGGAGGAGGATTCCAACATTGGTCTAAGTGTATTTTTTTTCTGCTCAGTATTCATTACTCTTTCTAACCATTCCCCGATGTCATTATCGAAAGGAGAAGGTTTAACTTCTTGCTCCCATGCTGAAGGACGATTTTCTGATGTGGCGCCTTTGCTTAGATGTTGAAGGTTCGCACTCTACTGAAGGTTTTGAGATCACAGAGACGACAGATTCCAGAGTTGAAGTAGAAAGAAGAGTTTCTTGATTGGGACCTGACGAAGCCGGAGGACTGGAAGAATTTCCTCGTTTCCTTTGCTCAACTTTAAAAAAACTAGTGTTACTTTCGATTCGATAAACATATACTTGAAGTTTACAGAGTATGGTAATGTCCGAATTGATCTTTGAGAATTAGGTGCATATGAAACAGTGGCAATAATTACAGCCGTTCTATAAATACCTAATTTTGAGGTGAAACAGACTATGATTCTGAATTTTCAACAAACATTCTGAGATTACTAAAATGGCAAACAGTTAGTTATGGAATCAAAAAAAGGTTCTATTTTATTCGTTTCCTCATTATTTCTAGAGATAAGTATATGACGAATAATTATGTTCATTGAATCTTACCTTTTTTACAGAGGAATCTACTTACATATATCCATCTTGTCAAAAGTGTGGTTGTGATCCGTAAAGATGCCAACTCAACAAATTCAATATGTTGTCAAACGATTCTGGGAATAATAGACTCTTTGAGGCTGTGTGGGGAAGATCTGTTTCTTGGAATTATCCCGCCCCCACCACTCCGCTTCGTACAGTTACCAAAAATTCTCATAAAAACCTACAAGAGCCCAAGAGGAGGAAAAAGGCAGTTATCTCACCTCAATTTTTAACTTCACCCAACAATATGACTTAAAAGAGTGAAACGAATACCATTTTAGGGTTAAATTTTTAAGAGAGAAAAACGGTTAGCAAATTTAGTTTATACCTAATCCCAATATGACAAAAATTAACTTAAAGTTAAACGCTAAATTAGAAAAAAAGTTCAGGTGATACGCTGGGCAGTCCTTATTGTTTCTGGCCAGCTGACTTCAACGAGTCAGCAAGTAAACTAATCTGCAGCCGTGGGCTTAGCCAGGGGGGAGCAAGAAGGAGCTGCGGCTCCCCCTAGATTTTACGGGACCCAAGAAAAAAACAGAAAGAAAGTAGTTAACTTATTTTATAAATAATTTCTTTCTGGAAACTTGCTATAATTAGGAAGATAACGTCCGTTGTGATCCATGATAATCAATTCTCAGAATCTGTATTTCAAGTATTGAAAAACCTGAGTCAAAAGTAGAAGTACAAGAGCCGGGAAGAAAAAAAGGCAGTTATCTCACCCCAATTTTTGATTACTTTAATGTTAAAATTAATCTGAAATAAATAAAACCTGATACATGATGGGAGTCTAAATTATTATTCTACAATTTCTCTTGGATAATCCAACAATGATTTCTACTGGTGCATACAATAAAAATGTACACATAAATTTAATTAATTAAATAAACTTTTTGTGAAGAATTTATTTACATAATCAGCACTGAAATGAATATAATGAACCTGTTATGTCCAGAATCGTTTCGTTGGAAATAATTCAGAAAGACCTATCCTAACAATGATCTTCAGTTAGGTTCCATCCTGTCATTCCCAGTCCAGGCTTACGTAATCCTTCTAACTTATTCTGTTCACCTTTTCGTTCACTCTCTGGAATAGCTTTCAGCATTTCAAGTGACCACTATTCTTCTTCAATCTGCATAAATCTCCTCTGAACCATGTCATGAAGGTTGTTATTCTTTCTGTTGATCTCAAACCGAACAACTTTTGGATAATCTTAAAATCTATTTTTATTAATACTGTTTTTTAAATCTCTATTTATTTAAATAATTTTAAAATGTCCAAAAGATGAATAACGATCTTTATCAACTATATTTCCTTTAAAATAAGATTTATAACAGAGATGTTATCTTTTGACTTCCATCGAGGTCGAACCAAAGGCTCGAACATATTTTTTTGCTGCATTATACCTGGATCCGACGCATGCATGTCCCAAGATATACTTAAAGCCCAAGAAATCCTTAGAACGTTCCGGAATATAAGAGTTACAAACCTAGCAATGAAATAATTTCTTTATTATTTAGTCTTATTGTTTTAGAGTACAGATGTGAGGTGCGCAGTCTCAGTTGTGCAACGCTGAATGTTAAGTAATTTATTTATATTTAGAGACTTAGGGCTTTGTTTTGAAATCTACTAAAAGTATCCTCATTTTTGTGTCTTTTTTCTTTTGCTTTCTTCAATTTAATTCAGTTGATGTCGGAATCATTAGTTATTTACTTACACATGAAGTTTCTAATCCATTAAAAGGAATTTATCTACTTTATATTAGTTATAACCAAACAATATTAGTAAAAATGAGAATTTTCATGAAAAAAAATTTTTTTTTTTAAAGTATTCAAAATTACAAAATCACCCAGTTATTACATTTCCTACTTTATTTATTATTAAATTTCTCTCCAGAACGTAGACTAATTTATAATCAGCATTATTAAACTACAGAAAACTGTACATTGAAAATAATAATTCATTTAATTAAATCAATAGTATTAGAAAACTATTCGTACAATTATGTTCATATCTAGGTAAGATATTTAATCATTTAGTTATTATGTTTCAATCTTTATAAAGAACTTATTTTTTTAACATTATAAATTATTTATGTATTGTGAGTTGGAAGACAATTTTAGAATATTTTTATATATTATAATTGTGGATTCACTTTTGTGTGTACTAAAAGAATTTAACATAACTGAACAAAAAGTAAAAAAAAAAATTTTAATTTTGGTTGATAAACTTATTAAAATAATG
>NW_027105402.1:20364-22996 GCF_000696795.3 Halyomorpha halys | reverse complement strand
TGGCTTTCCAATAAACATCTTCATGTTTAATATTTTAGAGAAGTTTTTATAACTAACATAATTATTCATGTATCTTACTTACTTAAATAAATTAATAACGGGCTGTATAAGGAAAAGAGAGAGAGAGAGAGAGATAATAAAACACTTAAAATCTGACACTCGAATATTAACACAACACGTACACATTTTAGGTTTTAAGTACATTCCATGTTTTGAGTATTGAGTACATTCAACTCAAATTTACTAATTAAACTTGTTATTCCTTACTTTCACGCTACAAACAAAAATAATCGAATTCAGATATAGGTACTCAAAAGCTATAATTAATTAAGTACTTCCTGTACACCTTGGTTAGAGTACATTTTAACATGATTACACTTAATTTGAGTATTTTATCAGTATTCATCGAATTTGTTTATATAGTATAGGCGTTTCTTAGGGGTTGTTGGTTAGGTAATGGAATATATAGTTCCAAATACTAGTAATAAAAAATATTACTTTAATCTAGTTTATAGTTGGGCCTTTGTACCATTAAAAATCACAACAGTGATAAAAGATCAATAGGAAAATTATCTTAATGAAACTAAGTGATTTTTGTTCAGACCATTAATACATCAACATACTACTTATAGATTTAGAAAACAAATATATAAATATTCTGATATTGAAAGTACTAAATATTATTCTGTTAGGCATTTGAATGAATATCTGGAATAAATACTTGATTTTGAATAAAATACTTATCAAAAATAGATTAATTATGAATTGAGTAGAAGCTAAAACTAGTTATTGGGGCGAGAGAGATGAAGGGATGTTCAAAATCTATTCCCAAAAATTGTGACCGTTTACCGGAAGGCTAAGGAGTATTTTATGAAATTTTCCCTTTCACTGTAGCTTTGTGGAACAATGAATTCCCTAAAAGTGTATATAAGAATTTAATAACAACCAAGAATGATGATTGTCACAATTTTTGAAGTGGGTTAAAAAATTGTGGGGTCTAAAATTGAAGTGGGGTCTAAAATCTTCTAAATATATTTGGGGATTTCAAATTATTGAGGACGAAATACAGATTCAGAGTCTTGATCTTGAATAAATGAGAAGTATTAGAATCCAGAATAAAAAAAAATTTACAGAGGGATAAGAATAATGCCTTATCAGTACTACAGGTTCCTTGGTACGCGAAGGGAATTTATATAGATGATTGAAAAGAAAACTTTCAATCTCAGTGATGAACCATGGGAAAGAGCCAGTTAATTCAGCAAACAAATGATACTTTTTCATATAAGATGTTACATAACGGTATCTCCAAGACAGCCATGAATTAATTTTTAAGATAAGACTAAAAATAGAAGTTCTAAATAACACGCACTTAATTAAAAAATGTAAACCCATATATTACTAATCCATATTTAAATAATTACAAACACAAAATTATAATTAAAGTTTTTTGTGGATATGTAGGTACATATAAGATACATTTTTGGCAAGCATTTAATGCAATTTTCATCAAGTTACAAATGCAAGGATTGAATTGTGAAGAAAAAAACAATTATGTTCTCATAAATTGAAGAATATTCATTAAAATTAACCGCTATCACGTATAAATATTTACTACGTTAATAGCTCACATTTAGTTTTTTTTAATGAGATATTTTTAGAAATAACAATGTGTGATACGACGCTGCAACAGTTGCTCTGTTACGTAACCGAATGTACCACCTAATAAAAAAAAAAAAAATACTTATTATAAATTCTAAGATTGAAATAACCAAACAATGCCTTTTTTTACAATAAGCTTCCCATATCCTTGCGTATGTTTTAGCATTATTACAAATATTGCATATTTCAAAATTCAATATTTCATAAAAGGATTCGTCTGGTTATGAAATACATTTACTACGTACCGGGGAGTAGGAAATGATTTTAAATAAAGAGGGTATAAGTAATCAAATATTTAAATGAAGGGTCATAATTGGTAAATTTTAATATCTTAACTAAGATATAATAGTTAATCGAGATAATTAATACATTTATCAGTCCTATTATTGACACTATCTATAATGATTTATAAAAAAATATTGTGGAGACTGGTGTACAAAAATAAATTTCACCTACGTCCTTGGATTTAATGACTTGAAATTTCAAATTTGTTTATTAGTTGATTGCACATATTAAAGCAGCCTTTTCACTTCATTGATTTTGAATGGGATTTTTAATTTCAACTTTCTTAGTCTTAAGAGTATCTTAGTCTTTCTTATAGTATCTGCGAGGTAAATTACATCAACACCGAATTCATCACTTGTAAAATGTTCAGTGTCGTTTCCCTTATCGAAATTCTTTAGGGATGCGACCAAAAATAATTTTGACAATTAAGAACATCCTAGGATATTAAAAAAAAAAATGTTTTATCACTAACATAACGTATTTTTACTAAACCAATTCTAAATCGAAATAAATAAATAAAAGAGAGAAAAATATAGAAGCAATTTATGCGAACCGTGTAATTAATTATTGGTTGAATTAATTAACAACATTATTAGTTTGATTGATATATACCGCAAACCATATGCACATGTATTGATATAGCTATTAATATAGATTGAATATTTCTGAATACATAACTATATAAAGA
>NW_027105402.1:18957-20314 GCF_000696795.3 Halyomorpha halys | reverse complement strand
ATTAATATAGATTGAATATTTCTGAATACATAACTATATAAAGAGTGTATATTAAAATATAAATTAATCATAAAATGAACAATAAATGATAGACAAATAAATAAAGAAAAAATAAAAACATCCTCTTAACTACCGATACAAATTTTAAGTGTTCGTAATTATTTTTGGAAAGCTTTTTTTGTATTATAGATTTCAAATAAAATAATTTGAAGGTGACTAGATAAACAGACATTAAGTTTATTTTAAATAATTATGTTCTGGACGCTATAGTTGTTTATTATATTTTACCATAAAACAGAGCATGTTTGGATAATAATTCCTTAAGCGTTATATAGATTTTTTTCCTGAATTCAAGAAAGCAATTATTGAATATTTAATCATGGTAAGTAATTTATATTTAATTATCCCATTTAAGTAGAAATAAATTACAATGGTTTATTTGATAAAAACTACTACTTCTGCAAAGATAAAAGATATAAAATATTTTATAGTAAATTTAACTATCTTTAATTTGAATGTTAATAGACATCTGTACGTATTATGGTTTCTGAAATAAAGTTTTTCATAAATCAAACCTATTGTCCGAGCAACTAAATCAGTTTATTTTAGCAAATATCTTGAAAACTACTATTCCTACGAAGGTAAAGGTCATAAACTACTTTATAGTACAATTATTCAGCTTTTGTAACATTTGTACGTCGAATGATTATTGAGATGTAGATTTCTCAAAATTGACTCACTGACTACTGTTATTTCAATACATTTTTATGAAATATTGTTTTTTAAAAGGCTATATCTGGAGAACTATTGGACGTAAATTTCATAAGATTGAGTATTATGGCTCATATTTTAGCAAATGTACTCGTTTAGATTTTCTAGTGTTGTTGGTAGTTTTAAGCCGCCATTTTTTATTTCACCTACCTATACTTGGCAAACTCATCAGTTTTGACTAGTAATTATACATAGTTTTCGTACAAGTAACAAAAATTGGGGTGAGATAACTGCCTTTTTTTCTTCCCGGTTCTTGTACTACTACTTTTGACTCAGGTTTTTCAATACTTGAAATACCGATACTAAGAATTGATTATCATGGCTCAAAACAGACGTTACCTTCTTAATTACAGCAAGTTTCCAGAAAGAAATCATTTATAAAATAAGTTAACTACTTTCTTTCTTTTTTTTTTTTCTTGGGTCACGTAAAATCTAGGGGGGAGCCGTAGCTCCTCTTTCCTCTCTCCTTGCTACACCCACGGCTGCATATTAGTTTAATTGCTGACTAATGTTTCAGAAGAACAGTGGATTCCAACTCGTTGAACTGCAATTGCGTTTACATTTGTTAACAATCTGAGAATAATAT
>NW_027105402.1:17212-17744 GCF_000696795.3 Halyomorpha halys | reverse complement strand
AACTGTTGTTATTTCTGCTTGAATTTTCAATAAATATAACGGAAAAGGCATGATTATGAGATAACATTCATAAAATGAGGAAAAACCAAATAGTTGGATATTCAAATTAAAACCATAAGTAAATTCAAAAAGAGAATATTTTCTAATAGATTTGAATTTTTTAAAAAGTTTTCTACTAATAACGGAGGTTATGTCGTATATAAAAACTAGATAGTGAACATTCCTTCCAGTTTTAATTTCCTTTATTAATATCTTCTCTCACCCATATTTTTCATAATTGTTATTTTTTATTTAGTTTGAGTTAATTGCTTTGGAATGAACTATCAATTAAGACTCCTTCCACTATCATAATCCATAAATCCTATAATTCCTTCTCTAATAAATAAAATATAAATTCAGAGATCAGGGTGTTAACCCACGAGGTAGGAATAAAACAGATAAATTTTTCTCTCTTGATCTTTCATAAACACAAAAACATTTTCGATTTTAATAGTGATTAAAAATTTATTTCTATAAATAAGCTAATTTCGTA
>NW_027105402.1:6401-11662 GCF_000696795.3 Halyomorpha halys | reverse complement strand
ATATCCAGCAACATTTATCTCTAAAATCCTTGAAGAATCAATATACAAAATATTAAAAATAGTAAATTGGCCTCTTAGTATATGTACGTCTACTCTTATACAAAATTATACAACTGAATGAGGTGGATATGTAATAAATGACTGTAATAAAAAGTATATACATATGTAGATATATTGTGGTATTCTGAGAAGTGTCGAGAACGTTATGATTTTTAATAATACCGAATTAAAAAATGTTGATAAATAAGTGAATAAACATGATGTAAAAAATTTCGCCTCGCCATTAGGTTTGTTTTCGTTTAGATCGTCATTCTCTCTAAAAACTGATCCATTTTAGATAAATAACTAGTAGTTAATCCTATTAGTTTGAAATGAAGAACAATGAGCCAAAGAATATTATCGCATTTTAATAACTTTCATAGATGTTTTTGTTTTGATATTTTACGATTTCTTAATTGAATCAAAACGGATTTTAATCTTCTACTCTTAGATTTCATACTGTCGATTTTTTTCTGTTTATTTTATTTTCCTTGGGTCTTGCATTTGATATCATAATAAAAACATTTCCTTTTTCTACATTGTCACAAAACTACTTTTTTTTGTTACAACTATATAACTGAATTCGTTTAGTATAATTGACTATTAATAATATATTACAAATATAATAATAATATTATAATATTTGTTCTGACATTTAGTATATAATAAATTGGTAGGAGAAAAATTATCTGCATGTAGTGTGGTGTCTAGTATTTGTATCAATTCTAGGTACAAAACACACCATGAAGGCATGTACTGTTATGACAGCATTATCTCACTCCATCTGACATAATAATTTACAGTATTTGTAATGGCTGAAAACTACTGTCATTTTAACTACAATATGTTAACACAATGATACTGAACTGTCGCACCTTATTAACTGTACCTTAGCCTTATAGTATCTTACTAATTTCATCAAATAACTTTGTTTAGTTAACAATGATAAACAATTTATCAGATAAAGAAGATAAGACATGATAACTTAATTCTATTTTCTAGGAATAAATAAATAAATAAAATGGAACAAATGAGAGAACAGAAATTAAACTTATCTCTGCAATGATAATATTAAAAAAAAAAAAGTTTATTATGTCTACCATTTATATACTTCATGAAAAACATGAAGTCTCGAGTCAGACCACAGTGTGCAAACCTCAGGCAAAACAGATTGCTTCTCTGAACTATTGTAAACTTTTTCCCAATTTATAATACATTTTTCTGAACCGAATAATTTGACAATAATGACTAGGATGGTTTGATATACATCTGGTCTGTCAAACTTCTTATTTGTACCAATTTCTTCTTTGGTGTTTATAATTCATACAAAATTTTGGATTAAAAATAAATAAAATTCATAAAAGCATGCTACTGCTAAACAGATACATATTGATCAAGATATGTTTATATCAAAACCTGACCCAACAACTTACATTTGCCGAATGTTAATAAATATGATCATATTTTGATTATATTTAAAACATTAAAAAATGGTAGAAAAAGTAGCATTAGCTCACATGCCAGATAACTCAATAATATAAAAGAAATAAACTAGAAAATTGCTAGAGGCATGGATGTTGCTAAAATAGATTATTGTGGTTGGGAGCAAAAATTAAAACAATTAAAACTTCCCAACAACTTTGACCAGATGTAGCTAGCATATTAAATATTTCTGTTTTCCTTACTACATTATGAAATATTTTAATTTTCCAAACTCTTTTGGATTTGAACTTTTCAATTATTGTTGTCAATGATTACACTTAATAGTGAATGTCTATTGTATTAAAAACAACATTTAATGGATAAAATCCCAATATCTTATCTTAAATTGTATCAGCTTTAATTTTTAGTAACTCTTTGATTAAGATATTTTCCTCAACTCACAAGTTTTCTATTTTTTATAATTTTTAGGGGGAAGAGTTGATACACTTTATAGATTCAGTAAAAAAAATATTTACAGTGTGTTGATGTTTCTGTCTATGATTGATATTTAGAAAAAAAAAATTGACATTTATGATTCAAACGTCACTCTGCACATTAAAACATACCAAGCTGATATTTCAATGAGAAATAGTTATACTCTTTACATGGTTCAACACGTTTAGAAAGTATGAATATACAAAGTCCATCATACTCCACAATTCTGAGGACTATTTCAAATAGCTCACCTAATCCCTGCACCAAGAGGATTTTTACATTTAATATCCAAAAACCAAATACTAGAGTATCGTTTCCTACTAACCTAAAATATCGCACAGCATTGCCAGGTCTATGTCTGCATGAAAAAAATTGTTTTATTGGATTTGGAGTGTTTTTAGTTTCCTTGATTCAATTAATAAAAATATTATTTAAACATAAAATATTCAACTAGTTGAGCTACTATACAAAGTAAACTCCAAGTGATTTAAGTACGGTTTACATTAATAGGAAGTAGATAACATATTTTTTGCTTTATAATTTTAAATAGTTATTTTCTTATTTTCTAACCCTTTTATTAATTAAAGGAGTGTGATATACATATGAATGTAAGTTTGCATTTTAAAATCATTTATTTTATAATATTTTTTATATAAACAATAAAGTAATTTGAAGAATATAATTCGTTGCAGATATTGTCACCATACGAGCAACCCTTAAGCAAGGTCTTCCAGCAATAATTTTATTGCTAGCTGGTTTCGTGAGGGATTTAACAGGCCTTAATAATCCCATAATGTATTTTGCATTATTTTGGGAAATAGTTGGTATTTGCATCCAAATCTTTGCTTACTTGGTGTGGACTAGTTCGCCTTGGACAACTTCAATCACTGAAGGAGTTATTAATGGTCTTGGTGGAGGCAGTAGTCTCTTCTTTGTTGGGGCCACTTGTGCCATCACTGACAATACTGAACATGAGGAAAGGACGACTCGGTATGTGCATTATTATAATAAATTTGTATTGTAAAGCTCATTAATTTTTTTTTATTGTTTTTAATGTGCTGAAATTAAATATATTTAAGAAGATGTTCTTATCATATTTTCATCACATTAATTATATGCTACTAGGAGATGATGGTTGGGGGTGCGGTCAAAATGAAACACAAATAAGTTGGTGTAACTTATTTAATTGTGCCAATGATTTGGCTAGAGTTTATAGCCTTCATCAGGGCTAAGAACTGAACAAGATAACAACCAATAAGTATAGAAAATAAAAAATAAAATATAAACAGAATAACATAAAGTGAATAATTTTACAGAATTAAATTAATAAAATGAAGTGATGAGAGAAGTGGAAAATAAAATGTATACATAGGTAATTGAATAAGTAGGTAAAATAACATGATTAAGGAAATAAAATAAAAATGAAGTTATATAATGCAAAGAAGTATGAATACATTAGTTATTAATAATTTATAAATTGAAATATGGAAAGAAAAAGAAAATTGAGAGAAAGAAAATATAAAAATATGTAACCATAATGGTTAATAAAGAGGCAAAATATAAGTAAAGTTTAACAAAAGAAATGAATAGAAGAAAAAAAAATTATTTTGTAAAAAACAATGATAATATATGGTGAACATAACTAATAACGTGGGTAAGGAAAATTGAAAAAGAAGGGAGGGTAAAATAAAGATAGGGGGAAAAAAAGAGAATAAAATGAACTTGTTAGCTTGAAATCCAAACGTCAAGACTACTTGATTGTATACCAATACTGTGCCAATAACAGCCAAACTCCGAATTAAAAGAGACGTTACAAGAATGACTAAGTATTTTTAAGAGGAAACGTTATGAGTGGGTTAAAAATAAAAAGTAAAAAGTAGAAAATATTTAGAGGAAGAAAGCGAGTGAGAGGGTGACGACAAATGGTTTTTGGAAAATGTTAAAAATATATGTATGTACAAGGATGATTACAAGGATGATGAAGTACCAGAAGATGACAAAGTATCATGGGTATTTAACAACAATTAAAAAGAGGAAATGTATATAACAGGGGGCCATCAAATGTGTAAGAAAAAGTTTAAGAAGTGGAATAATACGTCAAAGTGGGCGGAAAAAAATAAATGAATAAAATAAAAAAATAAATAAAAATTACTTTTTTAATAAATTAACTATTTACGAATATGTTAATGATAAGTTGTGCTTGTCAGTTTTTAAATTGCCAGAAGAATGTTCTAATTGGATATAGTGGCTTTCAGAGTTGAGTCTTTTGTCATGGTTATGAACTGTAGACGTTTTGTCGAAATCGAAGGAATGATTTAAAGAATGAGAATGTTCTGAAAGTTTAGAGGCAGAATGATTATGTGAGGAAACAGAATTAACTATATGTTGTTAGCTAGAAGTATTTTATTGGAAAATACCATTGCTAAGTCATTCAACTGATGAGAAACATTCTACTTACAATACATAAACTTTGGCCATTACTCCCATTATAGGTGCAAATAATAGATATTTCATAAAAAATATGTTTTTTATTCAAAATACCCAGTATGTTTAGACTATTTTATGAAATTAGGAAAATACATTAAATAACTCTTTCTGTCTCTATCTTTCTCTGCTTCAGATTTGTTGTATTTTGATGATATCTCCTTACTTCTACTTGCACCCTGTAGGAGTGTGGCTCTGTGGCTGTCCCATCACTCCTGGGCTATGTATTATTAGATCATCTATTCTTCTTGGATTAGTTAACACTCTTAAAGACTCACCTACCATTTGTGTTGGAATCTTTCACAGAACGGTTGTATATCATTTTATATATTAACCTTCTTTTTTTTCAGTTGCCTTTGCAAGTAATAATTCCTGACTTGATGGTGGTGAGGGAATGATATTTTGAACATTCCATTCTAGCCAATAATTTAAATCCTTTGAAGTTGTATTTAGTACCTTCATTGGAATAAACCCTCCATGGTGCAATCATATCTTTTGATTTTGTTATATATTGGATTATATGTTAGTGATGATATCAGTTCACATATCACATATTTTTTTAAATTAAAAAAAATATGAAGAATAATCCACAACTACAAATACCTTTTTACTTAAATAATGTATACCTGTTGCTACTTCCAACCATGGGCCTTTCAATGCTTTCCTTAATTGCAGCATCTCCTAATTTCATTCTCTTCACATATTTTAAAATGTCATACTTTATTACTTATACAATATACACTACACATTAGACATACTTTATCCCTTGCCAAATGAATAGAAAAAGTCTTGTCCTTTTATTATATATATATATATTTTTT
>NW_027105402.1:4272-4576 GCF_000696795.3 Halyomorpha halys | reverse complement strand
ATATCTCACTCTAAGAGTTTTACCAGTTACACATTCTCTAACACCTTTATTCACTTTTTGTAATGCTGTTATACAAGGATAAGAATTTTGTTTTAAAAATTGATTTTTGTATGAATGTGTACATAGTTAAAACACTTTCAAGAAAACAACAAATTAAAAACATTTTCCAAGTACTATTAAGAATATAGATTAACTTCAAATAAAGTATAATTTTTTTTCAACTATAGTAAGATATTTGCTATTACTATTACTCCACCCACTTATCTGATTCTTAATCAGTTTAACCCTGTAAGTTCATAGGCTA
>NW_027105402.1:1275-1579 GCF_000696795.3 Halyomorpha halys | reverse complement strand
TGTGGAGCCTCATCATTTTTGTACTAGAAGTTTCATTAGCTTTTTTTTATTATCAATATGCTGAATATCACAGAAATTTTGTCTTGAACGATTTATTTAAAATTTATTAAAAAAAAAGAAGGAAATAATTTAGCACAATTAATGAATTAGAGTTCAAAAATAATTATAATATATACGTAGCTAAGATTATTGCTGCTGATTTTTAAGATGATTGCTAAGATAATTAAAATTAGCATCTAAATGAAGTAAAATTTTAAACAATCTTGAACAAAATAGCAGTCACTTTATCTAAATCACTTTATCT
>NW_027105402.1:0-1225 GCF_000696795.3 Halyomorpha halys | reverse complement strand
TTTTTTTTTTTTTTTGAGGTTTTGTTTTTTAATATCATAAACCATTTTTCTATTTCTTTTGCTATTAACATTAAGTACCTTACTTAGAACATTAAACCTATTTCTTAAGGATTTAATATACTATATTGTCATTTCAAGTATTAACAAGATTCTTTTTGAATATGATTTTAGTCTCACACTTATTTTTGCTTCGGTATCTTTTGGAGCCTGCTTAGCTTATGGTGTATCTGGATATTGTCTAACATATATGGGTTATAAATGGTTCCTAATTTTTACTATTGGTCTCCAGCTATCAACTGGTATCCTGGTCATGATATTTGTCAAGGATAAAAAAAAAAAGGAAAAGAATGGAGGCACAAGTGAAATCTTAAATCAACTGAAATCTGCTTTTAAAAGAAGACCTAACACCACGATAATTTGGTTTATGATCTTTGCTTCTTGCTCGATCACTGTTATATCATTAGGTAATAGTACAGTATATTTGACATTTTTAAATAAGGATCATTTGTATTGAAATTATGTTTCAGCCATATTAAAAACATAATTGTTAAAACAAAACAAATTTTTCATCACTATAATTTGGAAGCATATTTTTACAGTCATATATCACAATATGTTTTTCTACAACCCATGAAAGGTCATAGTTCAGTACTTAGAATTTATTGCTTCTTAGCCAATGGTTTTAAGGCGAGGCTGAGATCCAAGCTCTTGGATGGGGCTTGGTGTATGCTTATGTTGTTTTGAACCAATTGATAAACTCATTAATAAATTGGTGGTTAAGTGTTATAAACTATCTTAACTTAATTCTTAAAGGTTAAATGAATTAATAAACAAATTGTAGTCTTCTTTGTCTTTTCAGTAATATCTTCTGACAAAGTAGTAATATCTTATGGCAAAGGTCATAGAGATAAAAGTAATATAAACAACTTGTACAGATTAAATAAATCAAAATTTATTGTACTTTGTCTGTGTTTTCTGATATCTTTATATTGCTGTCAAATCTATTCAGCAAATAATATTAACAACAACTCAAATAGACTATTTTAATGAGTGACATTAGGATAACAAATACATTTCAAATAAAAGGGTTCAGTCCAAATTCTCTAAAAATGTTGTAATGGTTCTTCACAATATTTTTTTCTAACTGGGCATTGAATAAATTATCTTTCATTTACCTCAAAGGATTGAAATGACAAGAATTTTTGAATTTAGACTCCTTCCATTT
>NW_027105401.1:7095-7420 GCF_000696795.3 Halyomorpha halys | reverse complement strand
TATTTTTATTTTTTATATATATTTTTTGTCAGTGAGCCTTTAGGTTTTAATAATAATAATAATAATACTTTATTTATACTGGGACGAGTCCCTTTAGAATAATACAGAGAAATCAATAGACGAGGGTTGAGGAGCCTCAGAGATACTTAAACAAAAAATACAAAGAAATATAAACAGTCATTATAAAAAATAATTATAGGTTACTTTCTCATTTTTATCAGTAGAACAATAAAAAAATGAATAAATAAAAAATAGAAAAGAAAACGATGTAAAAATAATTAAGAATGATATACTAGTTAACATACATATTAACAATTATATTAAT
>NW_027105401.1:3235-4180 GCF_000696795.3 Halyomorpha halys | reverse complement strand
TTTTATTCATAATCTGGGTTTATGCTCAAGTCGTATTAGAATGTTTTTATCTGCTCAACTAATAAGCATATAGGCTAGCATAGGGAAGGGAAAAACATATTATTTCTGGACAAATCAGTATGAAGAAAATATATACTAAAAAGAATAAAGAAAACATAATTAACAAAGGAGCATTTTGCATAAAATTTCCGCAAGCCATTCAAATTATTTACCCACTCGCTATGTACGAGTATTCATTTAGATAAAGAAAGGACAGAGATAGTAATAAAGTAAAACTTTACAAAGGCCATATATTTAGTCGGAGATTATGTTAATAAATGTGTTCTATAGAGTGGGACCACTTGGAAGTCTAAATCTTACTCGGGCAACAGGTGTATCTCATCTAATGCCGATTTATTTCTGCTCCCCCGTGTAGGAATATTTCCTTAATACAGGTGTATGAGGCATCCTTTGTTTTATTACAGTACTTAGTACAATTTTATTATAGGAGCTTTTATTATGTTATATTGTAGGAGAACAATAAAGTTAACTATATTTATGGTTGTTACGGCGGGTTGGGGTTCAAAAGGAACCTTTACAACCCCAACCATGTAAGGTGAAGAAAACAATTATGTTGTGGAATTTTTTTATTGCTGTATTTGACGTAAAATACATAAAAAAAACTGTAAGACAAAATATTTAAGCAAATAAACGAGAAAAAATAAAAAAAATTGAACTTTTGTCAGTGTGACTTTATGAATAAAATAGTGTTTATGTCATCCTGGGTGATGGGGTGCCTTTTGGTGAAATGTCCTCCGGGTGAAGTGCTGCTACTAGTGCATTGAGTTCGGCAGTGAATATATAGTCAGTATATGTATACATAGTCTTATGTTCAATCGTAATCCCATACTTATTTCATTTCTCAGCCAATTCAATCATATGCGAACTTTTGAATGGAATGAAAAG
>NW_027105401.1:0-370 GCF_000696795.3 Halyomorpha halys | reverse complement strand
TTTTATATAATTTTTATACTTTTGAATTAAATTAAATTTTACGTGTGATTGATGAAAAATGAAAATTTTTATAATTGAACTAATGAAAAAAAAATGTGAAAGGAAAGATATAATTAATAATAAATAGGAAAAAATAAATCATGTATAACTTTATAACACAATGCAGAGTTTTTCAAAATATGAAAATTTAGAAATAATTATACTGACTGTTTATATTAAGCACTACATTAGTCATAAGTATGCTTTGTATGAGGTAACCTAATGAACTTGGCCAGCACAACATTTTTAATAAAGCATTTTTTTCTCTCTTCTGAAGAATGTTGGTTTGTTATATCTAAGTTACTGAGTTCCAATAGAGTGTTTGAAGAAA
>NW_027105400.1:0-1032 GCF_000696795.3 Halyomorpha halys | reverse complement strand
TGATAAAATTCGTCTTATTTTGAAACATTAAATAGCTCGGGAAATTAGATGATTCTAAAAAAAAAAAAAAAAAAAAAAAAATTGAACTTAGAGATCTTGTGTGCCCGCCCTGGAAGTTGAGAAGGTTGGTGCCGAGGGTTAGATCTTGCCCTTACAAGGAGAGAGGTGTATGAGGGCCATCCATCAAGCTCTATTTACTTTGGGCTGTAGCTATCTCGGCTCACCTTGCTACCTTCCCTGTGAAAAGAACAACTTCAACACTTGCTAACACTGTGGAAATATTAGAATAGCGGTTAAGTTAAAGTTTTTCATTATCAAGTTACCTGCTTCCCATAGATTTTCGTTTTTTTTGTATTTAAGTAGAAAGTACGTATCTACAATTAGAAATAATTTGTTAATAATTGCAAACT
The DNA here is from genome assembly GCF_000696795.3 of Halyomorpha halys. Taxonomy (NCBI): domain Eukaryota; kingdom Metazoa; phylum Arthropoda; class Insecta; order Hemiptera; family Pentatomidae; genus Halyomorpha; species Halyomorpha halys. The sequence continues at coordinate 622 of NW_027105400.1, read as the reverse complement.
GGAAAGATCTTGAACTTTGAAATTTTATTTAAGAATTGCTTAAGTTTATGCTTCATAATATCTTGAACTCTTGGTTTTTTAATTTTCTCTTAAAGTTGTAATTTATTATTATCATAGATATTTTTATTTCCTGTTACAAAACTAGAAAAATTATTAATTCAGGAAAGGAGCATAGGCCTAAATTGGAACAAATAGTTGTGTAGTTTCCATGAATTACATATGTGTTTACCATAACTTTCTTTTTCATCAAAGTTTATATGCTTTTTATTAGCTACATCGATGCATGTTTCTGTGGAAAACCGTGATTATATTTAAGCTGCTTATATATAGATGGTATTGAAAATTAATGGCATGTCAATTATTATTAATCTGAAATTATTTTTAAAATCCTTCGCAAAATCCTCAATGCTCCTTATTTTGTTACTAATAAAACCACCCATAAAGACCTAAATGTTCCTTATGTAACCGATCTAGCCCGAACCCGATATCATTCCTTCCATAATAAACCACCTAACCATCCAAACCCACTAGTTTCTAACCTTGCTTCCTCTTCCATTCCTGGCAATCCTCCGAGGCGCCTGAAAAGAAGATAGCCTCGTGACCTTATATTGTAAACTGTTTT
>NW_027105399.1:5998-7146 GCF_000696795.3 Halyomorpha halys | reverse complement strand
GACTATAATGGATAAAATTTAAATTATTTGTTTAAATAAAACAGAATACTTATTGGTTTTGTGACAGGCCATTCTGTCCATAAGTCAACTCAACCCCGTTTATAACCTTACCGTCTCTGATTTTCTTCAAACTTGTACAGGAAATAAATTTGGAAAAATGTGAAATTTTATTGAGGTATATCCCCCATTTTGAATTACATAGCTGTTAAGTTCTCATAAATAGGAGATGGATAAGTTTTCGGATTGCTGTAGAAACTTCTCCGATTTTACTAGGGATGTGAGAAAGGTGTTTTTTACAGTATATCCCATGTCCTTTCAGATGATATCTAACACTATGTAAGTTAGATGTTATGTTAGCATTTCTCAAACCCAAATTTAGAATTGTCAATTCGACTTTCTCAGAAATTACATATTTCATATTTTTACAATTTATTTCTTAAATAGTTTTTGTTGATGTAAATCACAGGATAAAATATAATGTGGGACGGAAATGGCTACATTGCTTAAACAATTAAAACTAGAGCTCCACTCTCAAAAAATTCAACTCTTAATTCATCTTAATTATTATAGTCATGTTTATATTAAAGTTTTCATGAAAATAAATGTCCCAGACGAGGAATTTAAGTTCTATTATTGTTAAACTTAAAATCCTGATTATTGGTTTGCTCCACACTTTGGTTCATTGTTTCCATTATCCTTTTACGATGATGTTTTCAATCCATGTTCCTTGGCATAAAGTAAATAATTGTACAGAATGGAATTAATAAAAAAAATGATGAGAGAAGTGGAAAATAAAATTTATACATAGGTAATTGAATAACTAGGTAAAATAACATAATTAAGGAAGTAAAATAAAAATGAAGTTATATAATGCAAAGAAATATGAATATATTAGTTTATTAATAATTTAAAAATTAAAATTATGGAAAGAAAAATATAATTGAGAGAAAGAAGATATATGTAACAAATGAAATATGTAACCATAATAATAGATAAAGAGGTCAAATATAAGTAAAGTTTAATAAAAGAAAAAATTTGAAAACAATAATAATATATGGTGAAAATTGAGAAAAGAATAGAAAAGAAGGCGGGGAGGTAAAATAAAGATAGGTGAAAAAAAGAGAATAAACCATAAATCGAACCTGTTA
>NW_027105399.1:3274-3805 GCF_000696795.3 Halyomorpha halys | reverse complement strand
GATACATGATAAAGATAATATGATGATAAGAATACCAATATTAAAATTAATCCTCAACATGAATGTAAAATGTTCAATAATAAAAATAATGAAACACTTATCCCCATATTGGTTTAATTCCTAATATATAATAATTTGAGGATATACATTTTTCAAGGGATAGAAAATATTAAATTGATTGATATTCTGAAATCACAAATGTTAGACACCATGTGGAAGTATTATTTCATTTCTGGGGTTTCAAATTATAGATATGTGATTGGGTAGTATGATTAAAAAAAAAATCGTATAACAGTGTAATATAATAATTTGATATTCAGTTATATAGTAAAAATTATCTTTCCGGTTTAAATTTCTTTATTTAAAAATCAACCATAAATCACAATTTTCCTTAGCCATCGCCGCATCATTAGGTACACAACCATTGTAGCATTTTTTTAAATTTAATGTGCATTAAGATCCATCCCTACATAATCCAAAACATTTTATCGCTATGATATAAAATATTGTTTAAATTATTAAAATAATAAT
>NW_027105399.1:0-489 GCF_000696795.3 Halyomorpha halys | reverse complement strand
CTCAGGAATCAGACGGACAGAACTGTATTAGCACTCAAATTAGAGCTAGTTTAATGCACCATAAAGTGGTTTGTGATGTTTATCTTCGTAGGAGTAATAGTTTTCATGATATTTGTTAAAAAATGTTAATTTCAAGTTGTTGGTATAAAACTTTTGGATTATGAAAGCCTATTTCTCAGCAACGTTAGACGTACAGATGTCTACTTGCACTCACATTAAAGATATTGTAATGTACTATAAATTAGTTAACAGGCGTTAGTGGAGTATTCAAAAATTTTAATTTTCGATTAATCAACACTATCATTGTCATATAAACAAACTATTTATAACCTTTTATACACTCAGGTCAGGCTTGTTATTAAGTTATGCAAAATGCAATTTGAATTAAATTAATTTGTTAACAATACAACACAAGATTTTGATTCCGCTTAGTGAGAATCCTTTCAATTCATTCTTTTTTTTTCATCATTCTGTCAAGCTTTGTAAAAT
>NW_027105398.1:818067-822264 GCF_000696795.3 Halyomorpha halys | reverse complement strand
CTCTCTAAATGATGGTTGTTGTCTTTTTGTTTTTATAGCCCTGATGAAGACCTGAAAATCAGGTCGAAACGTCGGCATAAATAAATATTTTTTGTTTATTTATGTTGTTTCTTTGCTGACCGCACTCCCCGACCTTCTTCTCCAGTCAGTAATCTACGGTCAACTGTATACACATCAAAATAATAAGTTCCTTTTTTTGAATGTAGAAATGATCCAGGTCTATGAATGCATAATTTAATAGGGGTCAGAGATGAATCAACATGAATAGATCAACTTAATTTACCAATTGATGGACACACTACAAACTCAAAACCAGAATCTGTTGGCAACTGTAAGGCGATTCATAATCTCAGTTGCCATATCATTTCCTGAAGTAACAGTGGATCCAAGTTAAGTCAACTTCTTTGACATGCTCAACGGTGGATGGACTTACTACTAATGGACTGGCTTCTGTGTATAGGAAGAACAGTTAATAATAAAATATTTTCAAACATCTCTGGAATGATATTTATAAAATATTTTCAGCAAAATTCATTATTTCAAAAAGAAATTAGATAAGAATAAGTTAAATTAAATGAATGAATCGTAATTTAATTGGTATTTGAATAAAGGGATACCTACTGCCATGGTCCAAAGGTTTTTTAAAAATAAAATTGATTTTATTTAAACTTACTCTCTTGTAATTTTTGTAGCAGTATCTTTATCAATAGAATTTGCTAACTGAATTAAGTTAAATTCTTCTGGAACTGGATAGACTTTTTCTACAATTTCATCAAACTGTGCATTTGAATAAGCAGTTGAAACATGCATTACAACCTAAAAATTACAAGTATTAGGCACTATAAACAAATTATAATATTTTCTAAAAATAAAATAAAGTTAGTTCTATAAATATTACTATAATATTTATTAATTAATGATCTTCTACTGGTAGAGTTTCTAGAACTAATATGAACTTGGTGAATGACACAATCTTCCTTGTAATGTTCTTTGCTGCAGCATGACAATATAGCAATAACCTGAAGATGTGGGATGACCCCGAAACGTCATTGTAAATGAAATAAATTGTAATATATAAACAAGGAAGATTGTGTCATTCACCAAGTTCATATTAGTTCTAGAAACTCATCCAGTAGAAGATCATTAATTTAAAAATATAATAATATGGTTATGAATGAAGGCCATATGAATATTATTAATAGAAAATTCTTGCAAAATCTTAATTTTATGCTGCAACATAAGAATATAGCAACAACCTGAAGATGGGGGATAACCCCGAAATGTCGTTGTAAATGAAATAAATTGTATTATATATATGAAATGTCTGTAGCATATCTGAGTATATTTCTCTGAAGCATATCCCACACATGCTCTATTGGATTAAGATCTGAACTTCTTGCAGGAAGTTGAAGAAGACTAATTCCTACTTCCTGAAAATACTCAATCATGACAGCAGTGCTATATGATCTTGCATTGTCTTGGAGATAAAGAAAATCTTATCCAATAAAAGGTGCAAATGGCATTACGTATTGCTCTGGATGTCAGTCACATAAGTCTCTGCAGTCAGTAAACCTCTGCTTATTACATGTATCTCTGTGCAGGCTTCCAAACTTATTCCAGCCCACACTATTACAGAATCTCCTCCAAACTCTTCACCATTTATTCTCTAGCAACTGGTGATGAGTTTGGAGTTGACACAGAAGTCGAGATGTTAGCCGAAAGGTCCACATGGTCCCTTGACATCTTCTATGATGGTCTAGGAAAATTGGACATCTTCTATGATGGTCTAGGAAAACTGGACATCATGCATTTCTTCCCAAAATAGCTACAATGTCTCTTGTGTATTCTCGTCACATAGAACAAAGAAGAAGTTTGGAGTTTATTCTTGAACAAATGGTGCACCTAGCAAAGCGCTCTTCAGAGCTTCTTAGCACCCATATTTGACCATCTGGAGAATGTAAAGCAATCCTTGACTCATCATTAAACAAAACCAATCCCCAATCAATGATTGTCCAATTTGCATACTGTTGTGAAAACTCGAGTCTAGTTACTCAATACTGTCTAGTAAGAAGGAGATCAGTGGTAGGATGTCTGGAAGTCACATTCACTTTATGTAAGCCTCTTATTTTTCAGCTAGAAATCACCACATTTTAGGTGAGTTCCTTTTCACATTTGAAGATTTGATTGGAACCTCTGTCTTAAGGCTAAGACTGAAATAAAATGGTTATCTCCAGTTAACCAGTCAGACCAGGGCAAGGTCGGCAAAGCACAACTTCAGAATGTAACTGGTCTTCTATGGTCATTGCCTCTTTCTCTGAATCGATGGAATATGCAGCAAACTGATGATTGGTTTATTCCCAAGGGTAAGGCCACTTGCCTTTGAGATAAGCCTTCATCCAACAGTATCACTACTCTAACTACAATTTCTTCTGACCTATCTATATACCAATATCAGAAAACTCAATAAAAATTAGGAAAAAACAATGGAAAATGAAAAATTATCTCTTTGATGGAAAGAGGCAAAATTTAAAAACATAGTAAGAATAAATATCAAGTTATACTACTCATTTTTTCTTTCAACCTACAAGAAAACTTTAGAGCATTGTAGGTATAATCCTGATTTCAACAACAACAGAAACAAATATCAATGCTGGTAGTATCGATTTCATTGAATAAAGAACAAATATAAAATTGAGAATGATGCACTAATTTTGTTCAGGAGTATATTAGGTTCCTAATCAGAGACATAACCAGCTAAACCACAGTAACACTTTTTTTTTCTTAATTCTTTTTTTATCAGTTCTTAAATTATTAAACACCAAAAGCTATGAAAGTCTCCTATTTGAAGCAGTGTGAGTATGTTTCCCAAACCTTAATGAATATTTATATTTTAGAATTTATGTATAATAAATCTTGAGACCTCCAATCTGGTGAAGAACAGCTATCCGGAGTTAGTATAAATGCACAATAATTCTCTCTACTAAAACATGATCGTATCAGTTATAGCTATAAATGTAGTCTGAGAAATAAGTTCTGGTTTTTTATTATTATAAAGTACTATTTTCTGCAATTATTAATACATACTTTTCATCAATTTTGGAGTTTCCATTGTCAGTTGAACAACTCTAATATACAATGGGTAATTATATTGATTTGGTAAATTTATCAATAAATTCTTTCAAAATATCTTACTCTAAGATTTTTCATTTGTCGGGCTAGATCGAGAATCATTTTTGTGGCCATAACATTTATTCCAGTAGCTGATTTCAAGTTTTCATTAAATCTCACACTTGCTGCTCCATGAAATATAATATTCACTTCGTTAAGGAGCATTTCTTTATCAGCATTGCTTAATCCAAGTCCTGGTGAGGAACAATCGCCACTTATTAAGTTTATAGCTGACATTCTTGCTGGGTTTTCACTTTTAAGTTTCTGAAAAACCTGTAACAAAAATAAATAAACTTACCAATACATAAATATTAATCATAAGTATTTCTCTAACAGAATTGAAAGCATAAAATGTTATGTATTTATAATGATATTGAGTATTTAATGTTAATTCTAAAGTATATAGAATATTAAAAAATGATTGTTAAAAGTGTGCTGTCTAAATTTATTGGGTTAGTATATGTACAGTATACTACACCTGCTCAAACAATTTATTTTACACTTATAATATCTATATAATTTATACAGGCACAGAATAATTTAAATAAATCTAAAATATATAATAGTTATATATGCTTTTTTTCATGTAAAAAAAAAAAAAGAAAGGAACTATATTAGAAGTAAAACCTTGATCATAAAACCAAAAGATACCTTGTCATTGAGCATTTCTTTCATCCTTTCTTCAGTTGTCTTATTTCTTTTGGCTCTAACCAGAATGAATATTTTCTCAGTGCTTGTTTTCCTGAGCAGTGACTCCATGAGCACTTTTCCAACGAAACCTGTAGCTCCAGTAATGAGGACCTTTCCACCTTGGAAAAGGGTTTTAATTTCTGATTGCTCATAGTCGCCTGTAAAATATTGTATAAAGTTTAGTTATTGAACTTCATTTTTATTCTCGATGAAAGAACTCATGTAATTAGGAACTAATATGTTTTACATATAAGAGAGTCAACATATATCATAATTAAAACTTTTATTGAACTGAATTATATCATTGTTAAAATCTGTACAAAGATGGTCCAGCTATAT